>NC_056471.1:26501977-26506993 GCF_008729295.1 Plectropomus leopardus
TATATATATATATATAATTCACATGATTGATGTGAACACTTATTTCAAGACCAAATAAATGAATTATTTGGGATTTAACACACAAGAATGGATTGGGGTTTCTTGCCCTGACTTCATAACAGTGTTGCATATATTATCTTTTTTACATCTTGATATTGATTTCAGGAATATCACTGGATCACTGAATGGGCCTACCTGGCACAGGACCTCCTGGCCTTCACCTGCAGTATGTCACCTGAAGAGACACGTACAGACCAGGAAGAGACTAAAAAAGACCACAAAGACATACAATGAGACCACAATAAGATGCAAAGGAACTACGAAAATGGGCAAAACAGCTACAAAGAGACACAAAACGACAAAAAACAGACACAAAAGAAACAGAAAAGACACACTAGTACTTCAAAGAGACACAAAACAATCACATAAAGGCTTTTTTCATGATTTTGGAGCAGGTAGCAGGCTCGCACCCAAATGCAGGTAATAAATGAGGCAGCTGGATGGATTTAAAATTTAATTTAAAAATGCTTACAGTCCCAAAATCAGGCAGGCAGAGGAAAATGCAGCAACAGAACTCCAAACCAAAAATGAAGATAAACTGACAAAGAACAGGAAGAGCTATGAGCTATGAGACACTAACTGGGAGAGAACAGGTGAGCTGACTAGTGAGGGACAGGTGAAACCAATCAGGGAGGGGCAGACGATCAAAACTGGCAGGAAAACACAAGGGCAGGACGTCGACTGAGCTGAGACAAGAGGAGAGGTGGGTAACAAAAGAAAGTAGAAGTGTGAACAAAGAATATACAAATAAAACAAAGGAAAGAAACACAACCTCAAGAGGAGATCAGGGCAGATCATGACACATGAAATAACCACAGTGAAACACAAAATGTCTACAAGGAGACACAGAATGATCACAAGGAGATGTAAAGTGACTACAAAGTGATAAAAAATGACCACAAGGAGACATAAAATCACTAAAAAGTGACACAAAGCAACCACAAGGAGACACAAAATGACCACAATCAGACATAAAATAACTACAAAATGACTACAAGGAGACATAAAATCACTAAAAAGTGACACAAGGCAGCCAGAGGGAGACACAAAATGACTACATGGAGACATAAATTACAAAAAAAGTGACACAAAATGACCCAAAAATACACAAAATGACCACGAAGAGACATAAAATGACAACAAACAGACATAAAATAATTACAAAATGTAACAATATGACTACAAGGAAACACAAAACCACAAAAAGATTGATAACGACTTAAAGACGTAAAACCACAGCAAACTGTGTGTGCCCTCCTCACTGGTAGGAGAGGCGGTCGGGCCTTTTGCATATCTTTGTCCGGGGGCTCACTGTCTTATTGTCGGCCTGTGAGCCTCAGGTGATATTTGGTTTCATACAAACACACCAGTCCTTCTGCAGATGGCAGAGAGAAATCTATAGAAAAATAGGCAGCTGAGTGATTGGACGCTGCTCTGATTTGACATCACGGTGATCGGCCTGTAGGTGGCACTGTAGTCTGTCTCAGCCTTTAATGCATCACCTTACCTCCAGTGTGCATTCCTCTGCTGTGTGTGCAGGCCTTTGGACCACAGCTGCCTCTGATAGGGATCTACAGGATGAGGAAGGAACACACACAAACACACACACTCGCATGCACGCATGCTTACACACACATACACGTGCACGCACGTCTATTCACATCTGCGGCTTTTGAAGAAGGTGAAAAGGATGACATCGAGGGATTGTTGGACAAACAGGGCAGCCAGTTTTGTTGCATTTTAGCGGAAGAGAGTTGAATAGGGGCGGTTTATGAGTCAAAGAGGAACAGGTGAGGATGGGCAACCTGGACAACTCGCATCAATACACACACACACACACACACACACAAACACATGCACAGCCATCCCACATGTGAAGGCAGGCAGGCTGTTGCCTTTGAAGGGGCCCGGCCTCCTCCAACTGTCCCTTGCATGCTTGAGTGATGTCAGCACGGCTGTGGAAAGATTCCTTTCCTGTCACACACACACACACACACACACACACACACAAAACTTCCTTATCACACACAATCTCTTTCACACACCAACTTGCCTTTTTTACTACGTTCTCAAACAAATACACACACATACACTACTGCTTGCATAACACACATTGACTTTCTTCCTTGCTTTTTCTGTCTTGCACACACACACACACACACACACTTACACACACTCACACACACACTTGGCAGGATGTGCGGGGAGAAAAAGGGGCCGAAAGACAACACCGAGATTAGGAGGCTTTTGTCACGGCTCTGTGGCAGACTTTAAAGGCCTTGGCTCCCTTCCCCTCTGCCAGATTTCTTTCTTTTCTCACCCCGTCTGTCCACATCCCTCTCTTTTCACGGGGGGAAGGTAAACATTTGGTACAGAGAAACGGAGAAAAGGGAGAAAGGGTGGAAGGGAGGGATGGGTGGAGGAAGGATGGAAGCCGCCTGTTGCCCCCTTTTAGCCTCTTTTTGTGTGTTTTTGTTTTCCTAGGTTTAATGGCGGCTTTGTGGCTGTGTGGAGGATGAGTGCAGAGAGGGAGAGGTATGCAAACAGAACGCCGCTTCAGTGCCAGCCAGGTGTCTGCGTTGTTCCCGTCTGCGTGCAAGTGTGATGCATGCATCTGCGCTTTTGTGTGCAAACTTCCATGTGTAGCTGTGTGCACACGCTGCATGCACTGCCAGTCTTTTTCCAGGTGAGTGTGTGTGTAGGTATCTTTCTGGTTTCGATGTGTGTGTGTGTTTTTCCTCAGGTGTGTGAGCCCTTCATGGTCACTGACTCCTTTCACCTGAGCTGTCCTTTCACAGTGAAAAGGCAGTTGCGGGTGAAAAAGCTCTTTGGACAGCTTCTCTTCATCACCAACCACAGCTGCTGTTGACTCATGCGCCCAGGAATCTCCTCCATGGGTTCACACCCTTTTAACCAGCCAACCGCACACCAGGACCCTCCGAGCACGAGCAAAAGCTCCCACAAGACCTCAAGGACGAAACATTTGCTCTGGCAGTGGATGAGATTTAATAAAAAAGCAGCTATCTTATTGGTCAAAAGAAACAGGGCTGTAAAAGAGAAGAGCGAACCTTCATCTGTAATTTGATTAGTTACTAATTAAAAAAATAAATCCTGATAAAAGTCTGTTCACTGACTCGATTCAGCTCAGCAGAAAACGGTTCAATCGACAGAACAAAATGTTGCAGTTGTACATTTATGCAAACCATGGCTGCAGTGGATGCAGGAGGTTGGGACATTTACAGATAGGTTTTTAACGACCAAACCAGGTAATTTTTTTCTTTATCCTAACCAAGTGTTTTTGTGCCCAAACCTAACCACACATTAAAACCTGGTCAAATTAGCTTGATTTCTTTCAAAAACATGGAAAAAAGATAAGCAGCTTCAGAAGAAATTACCGAAAAGTAAGCAAGAAATTTAGTTAAAGTAAAAAAAATAAATACATAAAAAAAGTGAAAATGATCAAAACCTAAACCAAACAGCCCCAAACAAACAACAAATAATGGAAATTAAAAAAAAAAGGAAATGCCCTAAAAAAACTGGTTAAATTATCATAATAATAATAATTTAAGATATAGAATTATCATAACTATAAGTAAATAGTTGGACATTTTCTCATAACTTTTAAACATCTCTTGCCAAGTTGCTCATTGCTTATTTTTCCGTGTTTGTTAAGGAGATCGCAACAATTTATTCGGAGTTCAAAGGTTTGAATATTTGTGAAAGGCGTCTGAACGCAGCACAAGAATTTTGATATTGAGGTTTCAAAGGGTTAATGACAATGTTGTCACAGCATAAAACTGAAAATTGACTCATCAGGAAAGGTAAAGTTTCAACACATCCACTACATATGACACATGAAATCGTAACGTAAATGTGTTTTGCAGAAACGTACAGTGACAACATTGTAATCTGGAGGAAGCGTTCGAGAGTGAAACACTGAGCATCAAACACTTCATTTCTTGATTTTTTGTGAATTTTTATGCACACATTTGTGTCCTTACTGCGTCATTTTAAGGTGAAAATGTTTTAATAAAAGTATTCTGTTAAATTTGTATTAAATACACTAAATACTGTTTTAAATACTGAGTGGTACTTGTCTCTTGTGTCCCAGTGAAATCTCTGTAAGACAACGACATAAACATCAAAATATTTCAGATAATTCAAGTTTAAGTATTTGAATAGTGTCTCTCAGCAATACTCCATCACTAAAAAGCAGAGTCAAACAACAAGGACACAACTGTTAAAAAAAGCTACATGGAACAAGTAATTTTGACTGAAGTTTCGTGACAAAAAACAAAACAAAAAAACCCAAAACAAACCAAAACAGTGACTTCAACCAAACAAAGGATTCATCCTTCATCTCAGCAGCTCAGGAATGTGTTCAGTGAATTCACACCGTTCTGCTCAGTCGGCCACACAGTCGAACACACTGAAGCACAAAGGCCTCCAAAACCACAAGCTCTCAAAGGTCAGAGGTCACATTCACAAAAGTAAAACACTGACAAAGACTTTTCCTCGGATTTTTACTGTATAAAAACGTGTGGGAACATTTCTAAAACCCGCCACTGCACAAAAAGTAAAAATGCATCAAAATCATCACTGAGCAAATTAAAAAAAATCCACCGTGCATTCAGTAAATGGAAATTAATGTATTTTTAGTGTTTTTCTCAAAAACATAGTGGAAGAAGAAAAAAAGACAAAACAAAAAAACAAAAGACAACTGGCACTTAAAGGGTTAAAATTCTAAAAATGAATGAATATTGGGTAGTTATGATCAGGACTGATATTGGTTAAAAGATTTAAGTTGGTAAAAGTGGAAATTAATATTAATAAGTAATATTTCTTATATAGTTATTTATAATATTTATTCTTAGAGGGAGTTTTTTTGTTTGTTTTCTTTAATCTGACACCACACACACACACACACACACACACACACACACACACACACACACA
>NC_056471.1:26509421-26715614 GCF_008729295.1 Plectropomus leopardus
CTAAAATAGTTATGGTTTTCTTTGACTAAATAAGAATAAAATCCCCTCTTAAGTTGAGTGATTACAATTAGATCTGTGACTGTTTCCATCTTAACGCAGTTTCTAGATGGTGTTTATAGTCACACAGATAAAGTAGATTTTCTGTTACGTGTTGATGATTAGTCTGCATCAGTATCACCATATATAGCTGCTGTACGTGTATGTTTTGAATTTTGGAGCTACCTTGGATGTATGGCTGCTCTGTATAGACGGTGGAAGCGGTCCAGCCCCCCTCGGTGAGTGGGTCTGTAGGAGGTCTGCCAAGCAAGGTTTACAGGCTCGCACCGGGCCCGAGAGGAGGGTTCGCTGTAGCTGTTAAGAGTGCTAAACCATGCCTCCCCCCTTCAGATCAGACCCTCATGCCGCTCGGCTTCAAACACGCTGCCCTTTCTCAGAACACGCTGTGCATGTGGCAGGAGGGAGGGATAAAGGGGGAGTTGGAGGGAGGGAAGGTGGAGCGAGGTGCAACAGGAATACCGGCACCTCAGGTTACCACTTAGTTAAATAACGCCAGAACGCACGCACTTGCACATGCACCGACACACCCTAACAGGAATTCATATCACACACACAAACACACGGCCTGTATGCTATTAATACCAGCCCGGAGGATGCAGGTCATGCCTCGTATTTGCATTTCAAATGCGTCTTTTACTCCATCATCTAAATAGTGATGCTTTAAAGACATTTGGCGCTGCACTAAACGCTCCGAGCTTTCAGGTGGTCTTCGAAAACCCACGCACACATACGTATATGTACCAGCATGCACGATAAACATATCCTTTTACAATTACGCACGCACTCTCACGTATTTACTGCAGGTGGTCCGAGGCTGTTTGGTTCTTTTTTTCCATAACTACCATCAGGTTTTGGTTGAAGTTTCAGGTTCAAGCCGAGTTAACCGCACACAGTCCCTCACGTATTTTGACAGACCTGATATTGCATGGTATCAGCGCTCCCCACCGCCCCGTTAAAGGGCCCCTCGGATACATTGGTTCCATCTTGAAGCGGCTCGTAGCGTGAAAGTCCAGACAGATGTTTGTATCTTTTTGGTAATCAATGTGGGAAGACATGCTGAGGGAGGGAAACTGATACACCAGCGTGAGAGGAAAAGTAATATGATACTGTGGCGTATCACATAGGCACAAACAGTATGAAGGTATTTTAAAAGAATTTGATCTTTCTACTGATTTATGTCATTTTTTGCTGACAGGTTGTGTTGGGAAAATCCAATTTTTTCTTCTTATTTTTGATGTTAAGAGCACTAATTTATGATCATGCTTTCTCAGTGGCCTGAGTCAGGAATTGATTATTTAAATGTTAAGGGTAGAGGCATGTTAGGGGACTTGTGGCATTAATTTCACAGCTTTCATCACCGTTGATTTGTAGTGGCAACAAGTCCCAGGCACACTCACACTAGATGACAGACATATCATGTTATTTGTCATTAGGTTTTCCGTTGCCAAGCTATTTGAAAGGCATCGAAGGGCGGTGAGCAGTGTTAATTTTGTACAGAAAAACAACAACTAAATCTGTTAGTCATTTTTTTTCCATGACGAAGATGAGATGATGACGAGAATGCACCGACGGCATCAAACACAAACTGTGACCAAATCAGTGTTGGAGAATGTTGACGAAGGAAGACAGGACTAAAATGTATTTAATGAAATAAAAACTTTGATACAAAAGAAAAAGAAGGAAAAATATCATTGACAGTTTTTTTGTTATTGTTTAGTGCAGCAGCAATAGATTTACAGAAATGTTTTTAGTAGAATAGCTACGGTTTCCTTTGAAGATTATTTCTGAAACTGTGCTAAAATACCGTGTAGTGTGTACGTGTTAGGGGATTGTTTGCATTTTTAAAAGAAAATACTTTTTTAGACTCAATAGATGATGAAGTTAACGCTCGTGTTGAGAGCAGAGTACTAGATGTAAAGTTCATTTCTGAAAGCCACCTTTTCACCAGATTTTACCTGCCACACTTCAAGAAATCGCTCCAATAGTGACACCAGCCCCTTTTTACCTAAAAAAAACCTGTATACACTAAATGTTATCAGATGTTAAAGTGATAACAGCAATGCTTCTGCATTCCACCTCCCAACCTTGTAACAGTCTGCATCCAATTTGTGAGACCAGACCAATGTATCATTGATATCTTGAATTTATGTTGGACAAACCATCATATATCATGACCCCATGCTGAAACAGCTGCGTCTGATAAAACAGCTGTCAGAGGCTGATAGAAAACAGAAAAAACTCTCCTCCCTAAATAATCCATCCTAACTCCCAAACACTAGTGAAGCTTGACGTCCTTTTTTCAGTCCGCTGCACAGAGACCCAGCTGAGCTTTGTGCTCATGATTAATGTTTATTTAACTGGAGCAACAAGTGTGTGTAGAAATCATGGCTTCATCGAAACAATTCAGCACTGACCATTAAAAGAACAAGTGAATATTTATTTGTCTGATGCGTGTAGCTTGCTGCATCAGGCCTCTTCGTGTAGTAGGGCTTCCCCGTGAAAGTCTGGTATTCAAATCATCAGTCGGAGACCCTCAGTTGACTGAGATTGCTTCAAGTTGAGCAGTAGTTTTTTTTCTGTGCAGTGTACTTCTGCAGAGTGAGTGCTCCTAACTTTCATAATACTTTTTGATACACGGAGCTGCAGACAGAGGTGGAGAGAGGAGAGACCTTCTACTTAGAAGTGATGAATTTACAGCTCACAGCAACTTAATATGCTGCAGTTTCTGGCTTTTGTTTGATATGTAGTGTCAGAAAAAAATGTGTACAACCTGTCGTTAGGGCCACAAGCTTGTTTTGCGTGAATGCCGCTGTCACACTGAGCCCCATTCAAACTTAAAAACTTTGTATGGAAAACAAAACGAATCAGTGAATTTTTGCATTGACGAGCTAAAGTCGACTGACATCGTTCTGAGTCAGATACAGCCCTATAAAGTATTTTTCTCCTGATTGACTATTAACTAATGATGCGTCTTGTCTTTCTCTCTCCGTCATCAGATGACTCCAGTTCAAGAGGCGGAGCAGCAACGGCCAATGGTAATTCTGAACACGCCCCGGAGCTCGCCGGAAAACTGGGTAACCACTCACGACTCCTCTAAATGCATTATTACAGACATAAATGTTTGAAGATGAAAAGGATGCCTAGAAGTAACAATTTAGATAGCTGAGAGTGTGTAACATTTTAAAAAATACAGTAGCAGATTGTGCAATAAACACCTCACACTCTGTCAGAGGGGAGGCCCACACACAGACACACAGATACACAAAGCGCACGTCAGGGTGGTTGTTTGCTCAGATAATTGGCTCTGACAGAGTGGAGAGCAGTCTATTTGTGTGAGGTGTGAGTTGGTGGGACACATTCCTTCCCTCCCCCGTCCCGAGTCTCTACGGTCCCACTGCTGTGTAACTTAACCCTCCTTTCTTTTTGTTATCCTTTTATCCAACTCCCTCTCTCCTTCTCCTTCTCTCTCTCTCTGTCATAAACGTCCGTGCACATTCACACTTCAGTGTCAACAAACATTTACTCTGTCTTGGTTTTTTTCACACACATTCTTTCTCTTTATCTAGCTGCCTCTCTGTGCTCACACACAAACAAACGTACACTCGCTGCTTTGGCTGAAGCCGCGTCCAAACTGACTTCAGCTCTTTGCGAATAATCACAGCCCACCTATTTATTTGACTTAGGCCTGTCTGGCGACACAGCGATGTTACACGTCATCCAGCAAAACGCTGCATGGCCAATCATAAAGATGAAGTAACATGAACACTGTATTTACGCTGTTAACCTTGTGATTGTTGGGATAGAAGATTATTATAAGCCGTTGTGCAGTCTTTTTGGTGTTTGATATCCTTTAATCGCATTGATTTGCTACTACAACAGGACTTCCAGGGTTGTATTTCATTAAATAAATGTACTGATTAACAGCTATGTGTGTAAACTCAGCCAGTAGTCATAAAGGAAAAGTTTGTCATTTTAGAAAACATGTTTATTTACTTTGCCGAGATTTAGATGAGAAAATTGATTCATCAGGGAGTTTATTATGGAGATAAAGACAGGAGGCTGTTAGCTTAGCAAAAGACGGGAAACGGGGAAAAAAGGTAGTGTGGCTGTGTCAAAATTGCCCAAAATGCCTCTAAAGCGCTCTTGATTAACATATTGTATCTTGTAGGCATGTCATCATACCAGAAATGTATTTATTACCAGTGAAATTCCACAGTCATCAATACCCAATTTGATACCACATTAAAAAAACAAATAAATCACAATAAATGACATACACTCATCTAAAAAAAAAAAAACCAATTAGAATAAATTAAACTGAATTATTAATTCCTGATGTTACCTGGCAGGGAAAGTACTCGTCTGTGGGTTCATGAGATTTTGTGGGCAAAATAAATATACAGCTGCTTACAAGTATTTATCGGCACGTAGTACTTCTGTGCTGGAAAGTCACTGCTTCACCAGCTGCTGTTGACCAAGAAATAGTTGCAACTCCTTATAAACTACAAATTGTCTGTACACCCCTGTCTGTGTATGGATTAAACAAACAATATAAATGGCATTTTTTTAAACGTAGGAGGTGCGGTCAGGGTTGTTTTTATGCCTCCTCTCTGGTGATAATCGTGTCTGGAAGCATTATGTTTTGGGGTTGTCTGTCCGTTTCTTGTGAAAGCGATATCTCAAGACTGCTTTGAGGGAATTTCTTCAAATTTAGCACAAACTTTCACTTGGACTCAAGGCTGAACTAATTCGATTTTGGTGGTTATAGGTCAAAATTCAAGGTCATTGTGACCTCGTGTGTCTCATTCTTGTGAATGTAATATCTTAGAAACACCGTGAGGGAATTAAACACAAACATTCAGGTTGACTCAAAGATGAACTGATTAGATCCTGGTGGTCAAAGGTCACAGTGACCTTGCATCCATCTCATTGTTGTGGACGCAATATCTCAAGAGCACCTTTAAGGAACTTATTCAAATGTGACACAAACAATCACTTGGCTTTAATTAGCATTTGGTGTTCAAAGTTCACTGTGGCTTTATAACTGGCTCATTTTCATAAACATAATATCTGAAGATGGCCTTGAAGGAGTTTCCACAAATTTGGCACAAATGTCCACTTGGACCCAAGAATGGACTGATTAGAATCTGGTGGTCAAAGGTCAATGGTCAAGGTCATGGTGACCTCATAAAATATGTGTTTGGCCATAACTCAAGAACCACCTTGAGGGGCGTCCGGTGGCTCAGTGGGTAAAGCAGGAGGCAGTGTCCTTGCTGCAGCGGCTGGTTCAATGCCAGCTCGCAGCCCTTTGCTGCATGTAATCCCCCCTCTCTCCCCCTTTCATGCTATCACTCTGTCCTGTCTAATGAAGGCAAAAATGCCAAAAAATTGTCTTTAAAAAAAAGAACCACCTTGAAACTGTGCTGATTGTATAGATCTTCTGTGTGTGAAGCATTCAGGTTTTCACAGACATGGATGTAAACTGTAGTTGCAACTTGAATTTTGTATTTGAGAGAGCCAGGCCAGCTGTTATCCCCCACTTCCAGTCTTCATGCTTATCCAGGCTCACTGTGTCTTGGCTCCAGACTTGTTGCAGCAACATGACAGTAGCATCAATCTTCTCATTTAACTCTCAGCAAAAAAAATTCAAACTGTGTTAAGATAAATGTAATCCTCATTCTAATGTTAATCCAAAACCCAAATCATCACCTAAACTACTCCTGTCAAAATAAGTCCAAATGACCTCATTTAGCAAAAATCTCTTCACTCTCACAATCCAAGCTGGAAGTCACAAGACTCTCTTTCTCTCTCTCTCTCACACACACACACACTCTCTTCCTCTGACTCACTGTCTGATCAAAGGCGGTCAGTCGGAGGGTCAGCAGTATTTTTACACTGTGAAGTGTGGCGTTGAAGTGGCCCCTGAGACCCAGAACAAGCCTGCCCTTTCGCCCGTTCTGGCTCTCACCCTCTCACCCTCTCCTCTTCTCCCCGCCCTCTCTCAGCGCTCCCTCAGTTCGGCCTCGCTCTGTTTTTCTTTCTTTCTACGTCTTTGTGTGCCCTCTCTCTTACCTTTGCCTTTTTATTGTTTTAACTCCATCTCTTGCTCTCTTTGTTCTCAATTTCTCTGCCGTCACTCCAGTTTTATTCGTCTGCTTAACTCTGTAACCGTAATTTGAACTTCGCTTTGTCTCTTTCCATCTGTTTTCTCCTTAACTTCTGTTTGATTTGGTTCAGTTTAGACGATATAAATCAGTTTATTTCAGTCGCACTTTGCTGTATTTTGTTCTCTCTCCAGTTCAGCTGCACTTTGCCCTGCCTCTCCCCTCCTCGTCTTAATTAATTTCAGCCTAAGCCAGTGCAGTTTAATTTATGTAATCATCAGAGTAGGACACTGCCAGAGCATTAAACCATTAATCACGATCTTCTATTTACCCTGCGCGCTCTGTTAGATCTATTGACTTCAGTCTGATCACAGTTCAGCTGCAGTCCAGTAGCTTTTCTCAGACTCAGGGGAGGAGAGGACAGGGGCGAGACTTAAAAGCCTTTCGAGTATGTTTGTTCTGTCATCCTGCCCAGCTTCCTGCCGGTCAGCAGAGAACGATATTCCGCTGAGTAATGTAGCCGTAGTGAAATCTCCACATTTGGGCGCGCAAAGCCATCACATAACTCTCCCCTTTTGTTTGTTTACCCAGAGCTAGAATAATAACTGTGTCCGAAGAAAGAGGCACAACGGCAGTAGTTTGAGGCTGATTTATCGCCCCGGGTTGATGGCTATCTGCTGTGGCAAGAACATGAGGGCTGTAAAATCAAGTGCTCCTGCGAATGATTTCCTCTCCTCCCTCCCTACTGGATAGGTCTTTATCCTCTTTGATCTGCTTTCACTGCTCGCTCATTGTTGTGGTTTTTAAAACGGGATATTTGTGTGTGAATAGATGCACAGGTTTCAGTTTGGTGGTCATAAGATGGAATATGTTTGAATGGCCGATCATGCGACTGTGGAGCGATGTTTGAATAGGTGTATGGGATTAACTGGCCGTTTTATGTTTTGTTAGGAAGGATTTGCACAAATGAATGGATGTTTAGTGTGATGCTAAGTCACTGTCTGGCTTTTTATGACCTATGCACAGACATGCGTTCATGAGGTTTACAGTGATGTCACATAGCTGTCTTTTACAACAGGACCTCATGGATGCATGATTTGAGGTAAAAAATGTGGCTTTTTTTTTTTTTTAAGAGCGGCAGATACGTACAACCCCGGGGCCACAGGTGCTGGATCAGTGGAAAATGAGGACTTCAGTGTGTGTGTGTGTGTAGATGCGTGTGTCAGTGTGTGTAGGTTCCCGCTCATGTGAGTAAGACTTTTGTGTCGGGGAGAAGAGGAAGTGATTCAAACATTTTTCTTAAACAAACAATTAGGTTTATTACAGCAAATTAGGTTGTATATACCAAGAGGCACGCTGCCATATGTTGTTAAAGCACAACACGGATTTCTTGGCTCTGCCTGCGGCGATGACCTCAGCCTGTCGGACGCTCTTTACACTGCAAAAAAATGTCCATTTTAACAAGCTTACTTGTCTCATATGCAGTCCTAAAAAAAAAAAAATCATTTAATCTCTGCAGACTGAGATGATGCAATTTGTCCCGCACTAATTCCATTTTTTTTGTTTACAAGTTTATGGAAACACACGTCAGTATAATGAGGATTTCCTTTCACACCAGGCATGATGTACTTTGTGTGTAGATGCAAATTATTATTAACTTCAAGGAAATTGATTTCATGGTGCTTAGTCGACGGTAATGCGTCAATGCAGATTATTTGTGAGGCTGATCATTATTTGTGATCATATTAATCGCTGTTTGTATACATAGACAAGAGTTTAACCAATAAAACGTCAGACTGAGCAACAAGGAAGCAGCATTGCACAGTTCAGGAAGCCAAATAAACATGCAGACAATATCTGAGTGATAATACAGTTTCTAACAGCTCCAGAGCCATTCAGACAATTCACAGTCTTCCATTCTGACCAGTGTCGGGCTAGTTACTCAAAAAAATGTATTTTATTGCTCACTACTCAATACACTTTTGAGAAATAATAGTATTACTTTACTTAATACTCCCTGCCACCAGTTATTAGTTACACCACCCCTTACATTACTTTTCTGTTACACCCCACACAGTTGGTAAATACATCCTTTCTCCTCAAATTCGGCTTCTCATGTGCACCTCTGTGTGAATGTCAGGGTAATCTCTGGTAAGGGCAGCTAAGGCGAGGTAGCTTGCAAATGATGTTGTACCAGCGGGGTCGTCTGCTGCCTGTGTGGTGTTTACCCAAGGATCTGTTTGAAAAACACAAACTCAAGAGGGCAACATTTCGTCCGCCACAAATTCAGCCACAAGTGTCATTATTTCTTTGTCACATGTAACCTGCAACTGTCCATCATTAAAATCCAGTTTTGTTTTTTGAGCCAGTGTCAGCTGTTCTCCACAGCCGTGTTTCAAGAGATTTAAAGTTGTGTTTTTCGCAGTAGAAAGAGTCTTAGTACCACCGTCTGGAACAACAATGTTCTCGTCATCTTTTCTCCTCAAAGTGTGGAAATGTTTCTGGTCACAGGTTCCATCTTCTGAGCTAGTTTTCTGCTTTGTGACGTACATATGTGATGATTACAACAATTAATGCAGGGTTGTGATTGATGTTGTTAGATGTCAAATCAGTATAGGGCTGACAATAGCGCTGGGCGATGAAACGATCTTGAAACGGGATCGCGACAAAAAGTGTGTTGTGACGATGATAAACTATGGTCATGTCTACTCGATATGGATAGACCTAGATAGAAAGCTTGCCCGCCGTGCTGTGTCATACAGCAGACGTTTTGAGACGTCTGTCTGTCAGCAGTAGGAACGACATGCGTCACACTACATGCCCATTTCTCACTGCAAGTTTATAGTTTGGGCTGAGGTGAGTGAGGTGAAGTATATCTGAAATCCTGTTTAAATTTGGAAAGCAGTCAATCATACTTTACAGGTGGGTAATGTAAAAATAAAGCTACTATCTGCTATTATCCTCATGAGCCTGCATTATATTACCTGCTCTGTGCCCGAAATTATAATCATTCCAGTCCTTTTCAGCTGTTCCTCGGTTAGCTAAGACACTGCAGCTCAGAAGGCTTGAAACATTTGTGAATCCTCTCTGTGTGTCGTGGCCTCTTCAGATAACGTGACTTTGAGCGTCTCATAAAATCTCATATACGACTCTCTGAAGAATTCCTCGATCTTTCCCAACCTGTTCTCTTTCCACTGGTCTGAGGAACAGAACACTGCTTGTAAATATAAAACTGCTCTTTAAACCGTTTATCTCGGCTCATAACTTCTTCTGTTCTCTCCTGTTTCCCATCTGTTCCCGACAGAGTGAGAAAGTTTCTGTGTCTTTACATTTTGAGTTGAAACTTTTATCCAGATCAACACACATTTTTCAACTCTAGATCTTTTTATAATTCCAGATTTATTTCTCCTTTCACCCTCTCTCCTCTCACAGTGCGTCCACGTTTCACCCAGCCGTCAAAGATGAGAAAGCGCGTCATCGCTCGCCCGGTGGGCAGCTCAGTGCGCCTGAAGTGTACAGCGAGCGGTAACCCTCGCCCCGACATCGTGTGGCTGAAGGACAGCCGGCCGCTGGTGGACGAGGACGGCGCAGCAGAAGGAGACGGAGAAGGGAAGAAGAAGAAGTGGACTCTGAGTCTGAAGAACCTGACGCCAGAGCACAGCGGGAAGTACACCTGCCACGTGTCCAACAGAGCAGGAGAGATCAACGCCACCTACAAAGTGGAAGTCATACGTGAGTAACACGATGTGTCAGATATAGAGCAGATATCAAAGTTTTGTTTAGATTTGTTGAAGCTTAAGAATCTGTGTGGTTGAAGTAAACTGTCCCGACAGTGTGAGTTCAGCACGTCCTCCAAAGTCTGACCCAGACTTTCAAATTGTTCCACAGTCCTCAGTAAATCAGCAAATATTTTACACACAGAGATCAAACAAGTGGTAATATTATAGTATACGCATAAAGGGTCCTTATGTTACTGTACCAACATCAGTTACTCTTTATTTATTTGAGTGGAATTTTGATAAATTTCTGTAGTCAGAAATTGAGAAGAGAGGAAGTTTTTATTGTTATGATCCAGTCAGTCCATCCACAAACTAAAAGAAAATGTGGATTGTAGGTAGAAAACATTCATATTGAGATTATTATTGACAGAGTGCCACATTATCTCACTCACCACTCTCATTAACCCTGACTCAGATTAGTCTTCAGAGACGCCTTTGCACATTTATGTTGATCTCAACACAAGTAATGCTGCTTCAGTAATATTTACGTCATGCAACAGTGGGATATTGTAGTTCTCTGAATTCCTCACAACATTTGAAATGTCACCATGTAAACATGAGAGGAGGTGATAAGGATGCTTTCAGGTAACTTTTTGTTAGGACTGACACTGTAAATAATATTCCTTATCCCGTTATTTATGACAGGAATTGGACTATATACCATAATTATTTCATTGTGGATCATAATAGAAAACACAAAAAAACAAAAGTAATCTGCAAAAACAGACTGCAGATGCTCGTGGAAAGGTGTTGCAACTTAGCGTTTTACTGCAAACTCTAAACACAGTACATCTGATTCTTGTGCATAAAATGTACAATTCTAATGCTACTTTAATGTCCATATGAAATAAACTAAACTAAATACACACCGACATAGTTCATATCAAAAGATATGATAACATTTCAGATAGTTTCGTTTAAAAGCCTATCACTTTAAAAAAAGATGTGTCTCATCTGTGATTCGATAAAAATATTTGGGTTTTTTTTTTTCAACAAAATTTATGGAAAGTCATTCCTGTATGTTTAAATAATTTTAAACATCCTTTGATGATAATCAGGATAAAACTGTGAGGATAATCGTGACACAGAATGTTTATCACATACCCAGTTTAGAAAATTGTTTTTCACAGGCTTCTGGGGTCCAAAATGATATTATTAAATATCTTGTTTTGCCAAAGCAAAGTGCAGCTGAAGGAGACTGATTTATTGTCTGAGCTGAGCCAAATTCAACAGAAGTTTAAGAGAAAATAGATGGAAGGAGACAAGTTCAAATTAAGGTTAGCACATACGGAGGAAAACAGACGAATAAAAGATGAAGTGATGGCAGAAAAAAAAATATTTACTTCACAGTTTTAAAATACAAAAGCAGCAAATCCTCAAACTGAAGCTGCTTGAAAAAGCTCATATTTGGCATGTTGGCCTGACGCTGTTTTTATTGACTGTGTATTTACTGTTGACTTTCTTCACTCATCAATGAATCGTTTCAGCTCTTCTTTTCAGAGATGCAGCATCCTAAAAATGAGCCCGTAAAACATTTTAATGTATGTAAAACATATGGCTGCATGTGGTCATTTCATGCCGTGACACATCAGAAAGCACATTTTTGGAATTGCGGTGCAGCTATATGATATACCAGCAGGAATGTGTCTCAGCCAAACAATAACACACATTATGCCGTACAAAGTGTGTGTGTTATTGTTTGACTGAGAGGCCTGTCAGACCAAATAGCAGGTTTGAAACTAGTTTCCATTCTGACTCACAATATAGTGATTATGTAAAATGTCTAAGATCACATATGATGAAGGACACCATAATTAACTTTTTAACTCTTTGGAAAAGTCAGATATCAGTGATTATTGTTTGCTTTCAGATGAGATTGCTGTTTATTCCGTTTGAAAAAATCCCGAGTTCAGATTTCAATCTTGTTTTAGGAGAGAAAGATGTTAAGATGATCGTTAATCTGCAGCTTTCTCTTAAAATGTTTAAGATAGTGTTTGAAAGTGTTAACCTGCAGTCATTTAATCGTTTTTAGAGAGTGCAAGAGATTTTAGATTCAGAAAGTGGAACCACAGGGCGAGTATCAACCACAACTTTAATGTCCACATTTTAATTTTAATGCTATAAACTCATTTAATGCGAGTCTTTTATGTGTTGTGGTTGATTACAAAGTAGATCCACAGTTCCCACATGCACCAGTCTGCTGCCTAATGAGACGCACTAAGTTTAGAAGTTTAAAATAGCTTTTAAGAGCCTCTTTTCACTTCAGTGGCATTTATTGATCACCACCAGGCTCGTCAGTAAACACTAGCCAACCAAGTGAGAAATTCTCAGCAGGTTTTTTAGTTTGGAAAGTGAACCAGCTGCAGTTTTTGTCTAAAAAAGGTCTAGTTTTACCGCTGAGAGCAGATTGTGTGTTATGATGATTTGCGAGTGTTTTCTGATGTATTAGGTTGTGTTGGAGGGCTGCAAAGGCTGTTTTGACGCTGGATGATTTAATGTTAAGCTGTTTTGGTGGAGCTGAATGTGTGTGTGTGTGTGTGTGTGTGTGTGTGTGTGTGTGTGTGTGTGTGTGTGTGTGTGTTACTGAATGTGATAGCTCTGTTGAGAGGCTCTGAGCAGCTCCTCTTGCTTTACTCGCATCTGTTGTACATTAAAGTACAGCTGTAGTCTTCCCTGAAAGACAATTGCACACACACACACACACACACACACACACACACACACACACACACATACAGGAAGTAAATCAAACGGCTGCTCGTTTATGTCAAATGTGACATTTTCTCTATCAGTAGAGATTCACTCAGCTGTCAGTCATTCACAGCTGTTGAACTGAAAAAAGGACAGAAAACCAGAAAAGCTCTTTGAAACATATATAATCCGAAAGCAGAGATACTGGAAACATGTCCTCCTGAATATAATCATTTATATAGTCTCTGTATAGGTTTGCACCTGCTTGATGAGGACTTTGTCTTAAAGGTTGGATTAATGCAATTAAAAACAATTATTAAAAACAGTTTTTCAAAAAAGAGACTTGAGTGCATACCTGCAAACCCTCCAGATTTTCCTGTTAGACTCCCATTTTTCATTTCCCTCAGCCAATTTCCTCGCTTTACAATCCTCTACTTTTTCTTACAATTTATGACAACTTTTTTCTTTATTTGTTGTCACATTTGTCACTGTGCGTGTTTGAGCTCTGCAACTCTTACTGTTCTAAATATATAAGAGAGACATTAAAAACATGTTGTCCCCGCACCATTCAGCATCCCTCATGAGCTTTACCATTTTACTATCTAAAAGAAAAGTTAATGTTCAAAGATTCCACACAGAAACAAACACTACTTTGTATTTTTGTTTGCAGCCATTTTTTTAAGATATGCTGTGACTACATCAATATTTTTTTAAGTTTAAATGTTTATAACTTGTAGCACCCTGAGCTCTTAGAACAGCCGCTGCAGCACTGTTACACCACACATGCACAACAAAGACAAGGAAGCCTGCAGTTTGTTCTCAAACCTTTCTCTAAACTAAAAACACACACCTGCAGCTTCATTTTCTCAGGTTAGGTTCTCGTGAGATCGCATTACCAGATACTAAAGGAGAGACTATTGAATGTCTGTGGCAGGTGTGTTTATTCTGCTGTATAAACGGAGAAAGAAAAAGCAGGAGCTGCAGATAAGAGATCTGTTTGGGGAGGATGTGGTTCTGAATACAGCAGATACTGTTCAAATAAAACGGTTTTAGACTCTCTCAGGGCTGCCGAGTTTCGTTTGGATCAAAAAAAAGTGAATACATGTTTTTTTCTTTGCTGTAACTCTGATTACAGCCGAATTTGACAAGTTTGCAAAATGTAACACTCCTTTTTCAGCTGAAATGTTTAATATTGAATATACTTTGTCTTTGTGTGTCTTTGTGTTTTTGTCTCTTCCTTCAGAGCGAACCCACTCTAAACCCATTCTGACCGGCACTCATCCTGTCAACACCACCGTGGATTACGGAGGAACCACGTCTTTCCAGTGTAAAGTCCGCAGTGACGTCAAGCCGGTTATTCAGTGGCTTAAAAGAGTCGAACCTGGAGACGAGAACAAATTTAACTCCACCATTGAGGTGGGCACTGCTACAAGTTAACGCAGTTCTCTGAAGCACATTGACTGAACTTATCAATAACCGTTGATTTTGTTCAAAGGTTGGAGACCACCGCTTTGTGGTGCTGCCCACGGGGGAGGTTTGGTCTCGTCCTGACGGATCTTACCTCAACAAGCTGCTGATCACCAGAGCCAAGGAGGAGGACGCCGGCATGTACATCTGCCTGGGAGCCAACACGATGGGCTACAGCTTCAGGAGCGCCTACCTGACTGTGCTACCAGGTCAGAACAACACCGCACCGCTTTTTTCTTCAAGTGAGGAAATATTCGCAGTTCGCATTCATTCATAAACATTTTTTTAAACGCTTGAAGAGCCAATCATCACTGAAGCACATGTCTTGGGAAAGAGACAATAAAAGCAAATTGAATGGTGGAAGTTGTCACATGGACATTTAAGACGTGATGATTGATTCACGACATAATTAAATCATTTTTTCAATAGCTGCTGACTGTTTATCTTTATAGGAAAATTAGAGGAAATGTAAGTGAATTAATTTAATTGTTGAAGCATTTTTTCCAAGTGTTGTTTTTTGTTTTTTACTTTATTTTTATTCTTTCTTTTTTTTTTAGTTTTTCTAATTTTCAGGGAATTTCTTGGAGTTTTTCTAATTTCTGGCAAATTTTTGGGTCATTTCTTCCTCCGTTACTCATTGCCTCCCCACATTTTTGAGAGAAATCAAGCAAATTTTTGAAGCTTTCAAAGGGTTAAACATCTAGACAGATGGTGTCATATTTTCTATTGACATTCATTTCTTCATGTCTCGCTCCTTTGCAGATCTGAAGCCCCAAAACAACGCTGTCCCCACAGCGACGTCCCCGAGCCTCCCCTGGCCCGTCATCATCGGAATACCAGCAGGCGTCGCCTTTATCTTAGGCACCGCCCTCCTCTGGTTCTGTCAATCAAAACGCACCTGCTCCTCTTCTTCATCCTCCTCTGCTCTTCCCGCCGCTCAGCGTCTACCTGCCGCCAATCGTGACCGAGCCTGCCCGGCGCTGCCTCCTCAGCCAGCCAGCGGAGATAAAGATTGCCTTTCATACGAGGACTACATCGCTCACCAGCAGCTGCTCCTCGCTCAGGGCGGCACTGGATTGGCTCCTAAGGTCTACCCGAAGATCTACACGGATATACACACGCACACGCATTCACACGTGGACGGGAAAGTGCATCAGCACCAGCACATTCACTACCAGTGTTAGCACGCTTTTGGCGTTGAACATATCGCCGTGCACGCATCCACAAAGGTCCATACTCGCTGCTGACGTACAGAGCAAAGAACAAGAGACCACGCAACTCTTCCTCATTCTGCTGCAGACACGTTATCGTGCAAACAGACTTATTCAAGACACAAACAATGAAGAATGTAAAGAAAGATACTTATTTTTAGCCAATTCAGTGAAATCTATAACAGAAAAACCCAAAACATGTTTTATTCAAAGCTTTTTTTTATATGGAGTCTTTTCTGCAGATTTTTAAATCTCTATTTTTTTGCTCATTTGAAGCAACAATGAACTCAAAACTCAACAGTTTCTCTGTTCTTTTACTTTGGACACAACCTCAACCTCCTCAGAAAAAATAGCTCGCCTGCGCTACGAGGCTCCGACTGCAGCTTCTCATGTATATAGTGGAATATATGGCATTTAGCACGCTACTTCATCCTGGGTAATCTCTTAAGAATAATATAGCATGTATGTATTGTAATAGCATTTCAGAGTGTATCTCTAACTGAGCCATAAAACACACAAATCAAGGCAAACTCATGATGTATCCACACCCTCTGCAAGGATCTCTGCCGCTCTGATGTCCAGCTGCTATCTGGGGACTCTGGTAAAGAGCTAACGTCAAAGTCAGACGGCGTGAATCTCTCTTAGTGGATTTCAGCAGCAGCTTTAGTGTGATTTCTGCTACAAACAAGGATCCTCCAGATCATTAGATCTGTCCCAACCACGATAAGTACATCTACTGACAGTTTCTGCCTCTTAACTTCCTGGAGCAAAAGTGCCACTTCCTCTGTGCCTTCTCAGCTGTGTTTGATGCTTGCTGACTTAAAACGAGAGCGAGGAAGGATATCAGTTGTCCTCATGTCATACGTTCAGCCTCTTCAGCTCCCGGTGCAAAGGGATCATCAACAACGCCTCGGTGTAAAACGGTGCCTTCTAACAATTGTTTCCAGATTTCGTGGATCGCTGTCGGATCAGTGGATACGTCGCAGAGTCTCGTTAATCTGTGATGAGATTTAGAGGGCTCAAAAGAGAGGAACTTCATCTTTAACTCAAAGTCCTCGACTCTTCTTCCTAAAGCGCCTCGTAATGTGACCTCAAGTATGACGGAGCAGGGTTTGCATGCGCTCTGATCTCCACGTGGTTTGTTACAAAGCATATCCTGTATTGTTTTTATCTGAGGAAGAAATGTTTTGGATAAAGTGCGGCCGTCTTCTCACCTGCAGAGCTCTCTGTCACCACGATCGGGAAAATGCAAGATGTCGCAGTACAAATCTAAAATGCAGGGATGCATCACAAACATTTAGAGCCAGAAAGTTGTTACAGCAGCATCCACTGCCAAGCTACAAGTACATCAACTTATTCTGATTCTGTACTGTGGCAATGATTTATAATGATCACATAAATTCAAAGAAATGTCTGGGGTATTTGATTCTGAATGTTTTGATTCACTCGTCTGCAGATTTACGGCTAATTTTATAAACGGCCTTAAGAATGTTTTAAATGATGAGATGAGACACGCGTGTTTGAAATGAATTTACAGGAGCAATTGAAGCATTTTTTTGCTATTTCATTACAAGTCAGTCTCATGTTAAAGCCATTTAAAAACCCAACACGCAACATTTATTTTCACGGGTGTTTTCACTCCTTTTGGCTGATTGTTAATATTTCCCTCACTCCTGTGTAGTTTTGCTGCTTCGTTAAGGTGTGGACAGCCGAAATATTTACTATTCTCATTAATACATGACTACATTTACATGCACAGTAATATTTCATTATTATTCTGAATATGAAACTATTTTGAAGCTGGTACAGATCATGTAAAGAGCATATTCTGTTAAAATATTCTGAATAAGGCCTTTTTCCAAATGTAGCATATTTTGATTATGTGGGATATGCCAATATTATTCAGGTTTTAGGAGTAATCTTTGGACATGAATACATTCAAAATATGTTTTGTTTGGTTTTTCTTATACTGCAGTTTGCCTGTCAAATCAACTGGCCAAAAGTTTGCAATGCACGTGTAGAGATGCATGCTCGGAAGAAAAGCCCACATTTCTGGTCAGATGCAGAAACACACTTCCTTTAAAACATCGTGGATATGAGCAGGTTTTTGGATATATGTTAGTATCGCTGCTCTGACCTGGTTGAAGGAATGAAAAAGGGAGGTTGTATTTGTGATGAATGCCTTGTTAGGGCTCAACGTCCCGTTACACAATAGTTTGCATGATCTCTAACAAAGTAGTGCCACATGCATGATGTTACGTACTTAACATAAAGTTAGGTTCAATTTAGAAAAAAAACATGGTGATGATGTACCTTAAAATAACTCAAAATTCACTTGGTTTCACATCGTTTTGAACATCAGTGTCCGGGTGGACCGTCCAGTGCTGTTTCACCCGTCTACCCACCTGCCTCCTCACAGAGTTTCACTCTTTTTGCTACGTACTTGTCTGCTCATGTCAGCGCATTGATCACGTGACTGCAGCTTTTCTGATTACGCGGGTTATACACGAATTCCTGGCTCATGATTATAAAGGTTATTAAGTGTTGCATTACTTTTTGTTGGGCTCTTCGATCGGACGATGCACAGCTGCATGTAAACAGAAATATAAATGAAATATTCATTTTCATCAGTCATTTAAACACCTCAATAGGAACTTTGTCTTTTTTAGAAATAACGTCAAAACCTGTAATATATTGTGCATGTAAATGTAGTCGGTGTATTTGGTAAACTTGTGTATTCCCGGCATCGCTCCTCCTGACTTGATCCTGAGCAGAAGTCCAATCAGCCAGATTAACTGGAAACACCTGTGCGGAGCTCAGAGCCTTTCGTTTGTACACGGAGGTCACCAGCAGCTGTGGTGAGTAAAGCAGTTAGTCCGCCATATAACTGATCCCAGAATAAGCTGTTTTCAAAGCCAGTGTAAGCTCAAGTTGGCGAGAGTGGATTCAAAATTCAGATCAGATTTGTTAGGTGATGATGTTGTTTGTGATTATAAAACCCCCATGAAGCCACTGCATCAGGAGAAAGATATCCGGGTATCTAAATCCCAATGATCAAAGTGAAAAAAAGGTTTTCAAGTGTATAAAAATGCTTTTTTAGTAGCACAAATATCCAAAATCTAAAGGTTACTTGCATAAAGCCGACGTACTGATCCCACCTTCTCTTGTTACTGGGTTTGTTCGTGTGTTTGAATGACTGTTAGTTGTTCTTTTACTCTCATTGTATCTCTGCATCTTTGCTTTCACTGCTCTGATAAGTTTTTGGAAGTTTCCTCACACCACACTATGATAAAATCACCTAAAATTACCCAAACCTCACTGGGAACCAGCCTCAACAACCCTCCTCAGTCCAGCTACGACAGACTTTCTCTCTCTCAGGTGTCCACCTCGTTGTTCCTGCGTGCTCATGAATCTGACCACTATATAAAAACTGTAAACGGATATGCTGAGATAAGATTTAGGTTTCAGCTGTTTTACATTACAGCTCTCTGTGAAAGGCGCGCTCTCGCCGTGTGTTTGGTTGAAACAGCGGGGTGACTCTGTCCAGAGATGTTCAAACAAAGACAAATGCAAATGTGAAATATGGAAGAAGTTGTAGGACTTGTCATGTAGTCGATCACACAAGTGAGCGTTTCTCTCTGCAGACCTCCTTCAGGACGAAATACAACAGTGAGAACTTTACTGCCGCGCGTTCAAACGACCATGTGACAGGAAGTGATATATTGAAATCACCTGGTATCTTTAGTTTCACATGTGGTCGTTCATCAGCGTGTTTGTGCACATTAATCTTTAAACTCAAGTAAAAACAAATATAAACATAAAGATACTTTATATGTGCCCTTTTTATAGTGCTCATTGTTAGACATCTTTGTCCTAAAAAGCTTTGAAACCTGCCAAATTTATGCTTGTTCCCGTTCATTTTAAATCCCTTTAACCTGTGAAGTGCTTTGTGTTATTTTAACTGCTGAATAATTAGACTTTGTGCAGATAAAATGTGCCACACCTGTAAAAATGCAAAAAGACCAATTTCAATGATTGAATTTAACGTAATGTTCATCGGATACCTTCAACAGAAACAGTCTGTGAACTTGTCGTCCGTCGTTTTTAATCTTCCAGCAGAGTGCCCTCTGTCCTTTACCATGTTACATTTCAAATATATCTAAAATTAAGACAGACAAGACACTGCAAACGATAAACATTTATCAAAACGATTTTTTTCTCTAGAAACAACTTTAACTAAATCTTTGTTTTTCTTTTTTTTTAAAGAAATTAAATTATGCAAAGTCAGCATCATAGATTTAAAGGTCTAGTGTTTAAAATAAGTTGGCAGAAATTGAATTTAATATAATAACTATGTTTTCTTTAAAGATATAATCACCTGAAAATAAGAATCGTGTTTTTGTTAACTCAAGGAGTCCATGTTGCACTGCCGTGTTTCTTCAGTAGCACTGGCTCTGCTTTTTATCATGTAAAACTGCTTTATTCTGTATTTTTACAGGTTTAAAACACTAACTTTGTTGAGGTAGAGACCCCTGTGGGTAATTTGGCTCCCAGTAAAAATTTGAACATGTAGATCTTAAGATTTCAGAAAAAAAAAAGCGCACTTTAACAGGTGCTGAGCCGGCAGCCTGTCACCAATTAGCTGGACAGTATCAAAAAAATACTGATTTATAACACGAAACAGCTTTATTTAGTGTTTTTGCTGGTTTTAGTCACGTGGTCCATTCGATTAAGCGAGGAGGAGACCTCTGTGGAAAATTCAGCGCAGTAAAAATCTGAACGATGAACACGTTTCGGCTGGTTGCATCTGCACTCCTCACCACTAGATGTCACTATATCTCCCTTAAATCTCACACACTGCTTCTTTAACATATTTTTAAAAAGACAAATGAAAATTAGAAGATGGAAAAAAACAGCATTTTTTCAGCTTTCTTGAAATATTGCATACGTAGCTCTTCCTGTGACGTTTTTGTTTCCTCCCATCTTCTCTGCTTTGAAACATCTGTTGACAAAGTCACCCTGAACAGCTGGAGCGTCTTTCATTTTAAAGTGGAAAAAGTTTCCAAACAGTAAAATTTTCCCCAATCAGCACTCTGTTTTCTGTGTTACCTTTCACATGTTAAACCCATTTACGTTTTATTGTGTCAAAGCTAAAGGACTGCCAGTAGACAGACTGTGTGCGTGTGCACCAACGTGACTTTAGCGTTAAAAAACGACAGTAAACGACAGTAAGTGTCGATAATAAGTAAGATAATTTAGTGAGTTTAATGCTTCGGACCATACAGTAGCTCTAGCAACACATTGGCCTGATTAACATTGTCTCAAGATTCAAAAAGAAAGTGTTTCTAATTTATTTTAAACATGTTTTATTTTCATATAATTGGGCATTATACTGCATGAGTGGATTTTGTGTTATAGTAGAAATGTAAGCTATGTAGCAAATACCATGTCCATGTCATTGTAAGATACCGTATTTATACGCGCTGATGGAATATACGAAATTTTATCGATAATCTTTGTATCGACAATCTTGTACAGTCTATTGTCATTTAGGTTAAAATTTAGTTTTCTCCCATTGTAATCATTTATTGGTGCCATTAAAAAAAAAGTTAAATCGATGTTTTTATGGGTCTTTGTTCCAAAAGATTGGATTGATCTATAAGACGAGATATTTATCTCTACGAGTATCTGTCCCTCGGTTTTCTGTCTCCGTGTTACATCACAGACAGAGATTCCAGTACAATACCTCCCAGTGCCACGGGACTGTCTTTAAAATGTCCTCTAAATAGCTGCAGCCCTTCGATTGTGAGAGCTGCAGCCGGCGTTTTGTCTGTCAACGTGTCCGTCTGGAGAGATGATGGATGGACAAGCGGTGCGTGCAGACGGAGGGTGTGAAGGCCCAGCGTCCCTCTCTCTGTGTCTCTGTCTCTGACTCATCTAAGGGAGGAAGATGATGAAAGAAAGGACGGGGCACTGCAGCGGGGTGGAGGCGGCAGCAGGGCAGGACGTGGGAACAGAAAGAGACGATAATAGACAACTTAACAGCATTCTGCGTATTTGTATTTTTGCTGCTGGACGGTGAATCTTCATCAGACAATCATGAAGCTGAATATCTGTGGGTGGCGCTTTTGAATTGGTCTGGCGAGCATTTGTGGCTGTCACAGTGAAGGCGCCCGTCATCCTTAAGCATCCTTGGGTCCCATGAAAGGCGCTGTATAAATCCAAGCTAATATTATTATATTTATTATCCTAACATTTGATTTGGCTTTGAAAAAGATTTTAAAGCAGTTTTGATGCTTAGGGACTGTTTGGTGCATTTTTACACGTTTTTCTTCTTTTCAATTTTTTGATCATTTCTGCTGCATGTGGCATGAATTTTGGGATGATTGTGTGTTTTTGTTTAATCTTTGAATTTCCAGCTCAGCTTCTACGTTAAGTCTACAATACACTAAACCAAAAATGTTACATTCATACTGTTAAGTGAGGAAAATACCGATATCAAACATCAATATGCAAAAACTGTTTCCTGACTTTTTGGACTCTCAGGCTGAAGATTAAACCAGAGAAAGGAGAATTAGTTTGAGGAAAGAAACACTGAAGTAATGCAGAGAAGCAAAATCTCTCACAGGAATCTGCGGTTTTGAAACTGTTGCAAGTTCAACAGTTACTCACGAGTGCCGTGACCTAACCGAGGGATTTACAAATCCTGGATCTGTTGGGTTTCTGCGCATCTGGTAAATTTCACTTGACAAAAGAACCAGGGGAAACAGTGATATGTGAGATTTAAAGCTTCGACAGACATATTACACGCTACATTTTTGTAAAAGTCAGATAAGAGCAGGAAGAAACTGTCCCGGTAATAGATACTGTAAAAGGAAAATATGTAGCTTTCCAAAGTTTTTCATCCTTGACATTCAGCCCTCATTCTTCTCTTATCTCTGAGATTATAGCCTCTTCCCGCCTTTTAATGTTCCTCCCGTGAACTTGATTGACTTGAAGAGTTGTGAGGGAGGACAGACGGAGGAGGAGGAGAAGATGAAGAGGAGCGGGGAGGATGACACAGAGCGGAGCTGCTGACAGATGTGTTGAGCTCACCGCTGCTCCGCTCTGACGAGAGGAGATGAGAAAATGGAGAGGAGGTCAGCGCGGAGTTTGGAAGTGTCGAATGAGACGGGAAAGAAACGTGCAGAGCAGGAAGGGAGGAGAGAACGTCACAGAGTCAAATACTTTTTGTCCCATCTGGATCCTGAAGACAACAGAGGACAGTGAGCAACGTGGAGAGAGACAGAGAGGAGCGTGACGTGCAGCTGAAGTCCCCGTCAAAGCCACACTGCAGTTATGTGCTCTGCAACTACTGAAGGCACGCCAAAAAATACAGCCTTTCTAAAAAACAGCTCATACGTATTAAATAAGACAAAAGCCGTTAAAGGAAAAAGCAACACGCTGACAGTGAATGAGTTTGTTTGCTCTGGTTAGGTCATCTGCGGTTCTTTGGTGGTGCAAAACAAAATTACAAAACAATTATTGGCTGTTTTTTAAGGATTCGTGTATGTAGCTGATGTTATAAATTGATGTGAATCCATCACAGATATCCTCAAACTAAGGATGTAGGTTCTTTTTTAACATTTTAGGAGACAAATATTAAACCTTGTGCACCCTTTTAATAAAACTTCCTGTGGTGTCAATCGAGGACAAAAATGTCCACACCAACAAACTGTCTTTATATTATTATTATTATTATTATTATTATTATTAATATTAGTATTATTATTATTCCACTTTCACTGACTAATAACTTTTAACCAAAGTCAGTCGTAATTATAACTGACACAAAAAAATAAATTGTAAATAATAAAAAAAATGTAAATAGTAATAGTAATAGTAAAAAATAATAAATGCCAAGTAGAATTTTCTTTTTTTTCACACTTTGGAGCTTATGAATGTTAGCAGTTTACACTGATTTAGGTGCATTTTCTTGTGTGTGTGTGTGTGTGTGTGTGTGTGTGTGTGTGTGTGTGGTGTCAGATTAAAGAAAACAAACAAAAAAACTCCCTCTAAGAATAAATATTATAAATAACTATATAAGAAATATTACTTATTAATATTAATTTCCACTTTTACCAACTTAAATCTTTTAACCAATATCAGTCCTGATCATAACTACCCAATATTCATTCATTTTTAGAATTTTAACCCTTTAAGTGCCAGTTGTCTTTTGTTTTTTTGTTTTGTCTTTTTTTCTTTTTCCACTATGTTTTTGAGAAAAACATTAAAAATACATTAATTTCCATATACTGAATGCACGGTGGAATTATTTTTTAATTTGCTCAGTGATGATTTTGATGCATTTTTACTTTTTGTGCAGTGCCGGGTTTTAGAAATGTTCCCACACGTTTTTATACAGTAAAAATCCGAGGAAAAGTCTTTGTCAGTGTTTTACTTTTGTGAATGTGACCTCTGACCTTTGAGAGCTTGTGGTTTTGGAGGCCTTTGTGCTTCAGTGTGTTCGACTGTGTGGCCGACTGAGCAGAACGGTGTGAATTCACTGAACACATTCCTGAGCTGCTGAGATGAAGGATGAATCCTTTGTTTGGTTGAAGTCGCTGTTTTGGTTTGTTTTGGGTTTTTTTTGTTTTGTTTTTTGTCACGAAACTTCAGTCAAAATTACTTGTTCCATGTAGCTTTTTTTAACAGTTGTGTCCTTGTTGTGTCTTTGTTGTTTGACTCTGCTTTTTAGTGATGGAGTATTGCTGAGAGACACTATTCAAATACTTACTTGAATTATCTGAAATATTTTGATGTTTATGTCGTTGTCTTACAGAGATTTCACTGGGGACACAAAGAGACAAGTACCACTCAGTATTTAAAACAGTATTTAGTGTATTTAATACAAATTTAACAGAATACTTTTATTAAAACATTTTCACCTTAAAATGACGCAGTAAGGACACAAATGTGTGCATAAAAATTCACAAAAAATCAAGAAATGAAGTGTTTGATGCTCAGTGTTTCACTCTCGAACGCTTCCTCCAGATTACAATGTTGTCACTGTACGTTTCTGCAAAACACATTTACGTTACGATTTCATGTGTCATATGTAGTGGATGTGTTGAAACTTTACCTTTCCTGATGAGTCAATTTTCAGTTTTATGCTGTGACAACATTGTCATTAACCCTTTGAAACCTCAATATCAAAATTCTTGTGCTGCGTTCAGACGCCTTTCACAAATATTCAAACCTTTGAACTCCGAATAAATTGTTGCGATCTCCTTAACAAACACGGAAAAATAAGCAATGAGCAACTTGGCAAGAGATGTTTAAAAGTTATGAGAAAATGTCCAACTATTTACTTATAGTTATGATAATTCTATGTCTTAAATTATTATTATTATGATAATTTAACCAGTTTTTTTAGGGCATTTCCTTTTTTTTAAAATTTCCATTATTTTGTTTGTTTTTGGGGCTGTTTGGTTTAGGTTTTGATCATTTTCACTTTTTTTATGTATTTATTTTTTTTACTTTAACTAAATTTCTTGCTTACTTTTAGGTAATTTCTTCTGAAGCTGCTTATCTTTTTTCCATGTTTTTGAAAGAAATCAAGCTAATTTGACCAGGTTTTAAAGTGTTAATGTGTGTGGTTAGGTTTGGGCACAAAAACACTTGGTTAGGATAAAGAAAAAAATTACCTGGTTTGGTCGTTAAAAACCTATCTGTAAATGTCCCAACCTCCTGCATCCACTGCAGCCATGGTTTGCATAAATGTACAACTGCAACATTTTGTTCTGTCGATTGAACCGTTTTCTGCTGAGCTGAATCGAGTCAGTGAACAGACTTTTATCAGGATTTATTTTTTTAATTAGTAACTAATCAAATTACAGATGAAGGTTCGCTCTTCTCTTTTACAGCCCTGTTTCTTTTGACCAATAAGATAGCTGCTTTTTTATTAAATCTCATCCACTGCCAGAGCAAATGTTTCGTCCTTGAGGTCTTGTGGGAGCTTTTGCTCGTGCTCGGAGGGTCCTGGTGTGCGGTTGGCTGGTTAAAAGGGTGTGAACCCATGGAGGAGATTCCTGGGCGCATGAGTCAACAGCAGCTGTGGTTGGTGATGAAGAGAAGCTGTCCAAAGAGCTTTTTCACCCGCAACTGCCTTTTCACTGTGAAAGGACAGCTCAGGTGAAAGGAGTCAGTGACCATGAAGGGCTCACACACCTGAGGAAAAACACACACACACACGTCGAAACCAGAAAGATACCTACACACACACTCACCTGGAAAAAGACTGACAGTGCATGCAGCGTGTGCACACAGCTACACATGGAAGTTGCACACAAAAGCGCAGATGCATGCATCACACTTGCACGCAGACGGGAACAACGCAGACACCTGGCTGGCACTGAAGCGGCGTTCTGTTTGCATACCTCTCCCTCTCTGCACTCATCCTCCACACAGCCACAAAGCCGCCATTAAACCTAGGAAAACAAAAACACACAAAAAGAGGCTAAAAGGGGGCAACAGGCGGCTTCCATCCTTCCTCCACCCATCCCTCCCTTCCACCCTTTCTCCCTTTTCTCCGTTTCTCTGTACCAAATGTTTACCTTCCCCCCGTGAAAAGAGAGGGATGTGGACAGACGGGGTGAGAAAAGAAAGAAATCTGGCAGAGGGGAAGGGAGCCAAGGCCTTTAAAGTCTGCCACAGAGCCGTGACAAAAGCCTCCTAATCTCGGTGTTGTCTTTCGCCCCTTTTTCTCCCCGCACATCCTGCCAAGTGTGTGTGTGAGTGTGTGTGAGTGTGTGTGTGTGTGTGTGTGTGTGCAAGACAGAAAAAGCAAGGAAGAAAGTCAATGTGTGTTATGCAAGCAGTAGTGTATGTTTGTGTATTTGTTTGAGAACGTAGTAAAAAAGGCAAGTTGGTGTGTGAAAGAGATTGTGTGTGATAAGGAAGTTTTTGTGTGTGTGTGTGTGTGTGTGTGTGTGTGTGTGTGTGTGTGTGACAGGAAAGGAATCTTTCCACAGCCGTGCTGACATCACTCAAGCATGCAAGGGACAGTTGGAGGAGGCCGGGCCCCTTCAAAGGCAACAGCCTGCCTGCCTTCACATGTGGGATGGCTGTGCATGTGTTTGTGTGTGTGTGTGTGTGTGTGTGTGTGTGTGTGTGTGTGTGTGTGTGTGTGTGTGTGTGTGTATTGATGCGAGTTGTCCAGGTTGCCCATCCTCACCTGTTCCTCTTTGACTCATAAACCGCCCCTATTCAACTCTCTTCCGCTAAAATGTAACAAAACTGGCTGCCCTGTTTGTCCAACAATCCCTCGATGTCATCCTTTTCACCTTCTTCAAAAGCCGCAGATGTGAATAGACGTGCGTGCACGTGTATGTGTGTGTAAGCGTGCGTGCATGCGAGTGTGTGTGTTTGTGTGTGTTCCTTCCTCATCCTGTAGATCCCTATCAGAGGCAGCTGTGGTCCAAAGGCCTGCACACACAGCAGAGGAATGCACACTGGAGGTAAGGTGATGCATTAAAGGCTGAGACAGACTACAGTGCCACCTACAGGCCGATCACCGTGATGTCAAATCAGAGCAGCGTCCAATCACTCAGCTGCCTATTTTTCTATAGATTTCTCTCTGCCATCTGCAGAAGGACTGGTGTGTTTGTATGAAACCAAATATCACCTGAGGCTCACAGGCCGACAATAAGACAGTGAGCCCCCGGACAAAGATATGCAAAAGGCCCGACCGCCTCTCCTACCAGTGAGGAGGGCACACACAGTTTGCTGTGGTTTTACGTCTTTAAGTCGTTATCAATCTTTTTGTGGTTTTGTGTTTCCTTGTAGTCATATTGTTACATTTTGTAATTATTTTATGTCTGTTATGTTTATTTTTTTTATGTCTCTTCGTGGTCATTTTGTGTATTTTTGGGTCATTTAGTGTCACTTTTTTTGTAATTTATGTCTCCATGTAGTCATTTTGTGTCTCCCTCTGGCTGCCTTGTGTCACTTTTTAGTGATTTTATGTCTCCTTGTAGTCATTTTGTAGTTATTTTATGTCTGATTGTGGTCATTTTGTGTCTCCTTGTGGTTGCTTTGTGTCACTTTTTAGTGATTTTATGTCTCCTTGTGGTCATTTTTTATCACTTTGTAGTCACTTTACATCTCCTTGTGATCATTTTGTGTCTCCTTGTAGACATTCTGTGTCATTTTGTAGTTACTTTATGTCTGATTGTGGTCATTTTGTGTTTTTGCAGTCATTTTTTGTCTGCTTGTGATCATTCTGTGTCTCCTTGTAGACATTTTGTGTTTCACTGTGGTTATTTCATGTGTCATGATCTGCCCTGATCTCCTCTTGAGGTTGTGTTTCTTTCCTTTGTTTTATTTGTATATTCTTTGTTCACGCTTCTGCTTTCTTTTGTTACCCACCTCTCCTCTTGTCTCAGCTCAGTCGACGTCCTGCCCTTGTGTTTTCCTGCCAGTTTTGATCGTCTGCCCCTCCCTGATTGGTTTCACCTGTCCCTCACTAGTCAGCTCACCTGTTCTCTCCCAGTTAGTGTCTCATAGCTCATAGCTCTTCCTGTTCTTTGTCAGTTTATCTTCATTTTTGGTTTGGAGTTCTGTTGCTGCCTTTTCCTCTGCCTGCCTGATTTTGGGACTGTAAGCATTTTTAAATTAAATTTTAAATCCATCCAGCTGCCTCATTTATTACCTGCATTTGGGTGCGAGCCTGCTACCTGCTCCAAAATCATGAAAAAAGCCTTTATGTGGTTGTTTTGTGTCTCTTTGAAGTACTAGTGTGTCTTTTCTGTTTCTTTTGTGTCTGTTTTTTGTCGTTTTGTGTCTCTTTGTAGCTGTTTTGCCCATTTTCGTAGTTCCTTTGCATCTTATTGTGGTCTCATTGTATGTCTTTGTGGTCTTTTTTAGTCTCTTCCTGGTCTGTACGTGTCTCTTCAGGTGACATACTGCAGGTGAAGGCCAGGAGGTCCTGCCAGGTAGGCCCATTCAGTGATCCAGTGATATTCCTGAAATCAATATCAAGATGTAAAAAAGATAATATATGCAACACTGTTATGAAGTCAGGGCAAGAAACCCCAATCCATTCTTGTGTGTTAAATCCCAAATAATTCATTTATTTGGTCTTGAAATAAGTGTTCACATCAATTATGTGAATATATATATATATATATATATATATATATATATATATATATATATAATATACAATTCAACCATCTGCCCTTCTACTCTTACTTCGGAAAAGGAAAAACTCCCCTAAAAAATGGAAACATACAGAAACATAAATGCTTAAAATACTCCCGTTATAATGAATATTTGATTCATAATAGGTGAAAACACTACAATAAATCCTCACAGTGTTTCTTTTTAAATGTATTTGAACACAAAAACATCTTCATTAGTCCTCCTAAATGTAAAACAGTAAAGGTGCTTATACACGGGAACGCTTTCTTCCTGTGCGCCTCAGAAAAGACAAATAGCTCCGGTGTGAAATCATTTAGTTCATGTCGTGTCTTGCCTAGAGGGGATTACACTTACAGCACCAAAAGGTACAAGACTGAAATACTGAGTGACAAAGTGTGAAATCTGGATCAGATTAAGAGAGAAGCTTCTCTTTCACACACACACACACACACACATAGAAAGATGGAGATGGAGAGACCAGAGAGAGAACGAGGGAGGGAGGGGAGGACAAGCTGTGGGAACATGCTGCTGAATAATTACCACTGACATCAGAATAGTTTTCTTTAGCTCTCTGAAGTGGCAGGGCTCATTTGTACAGCCTGGAGGCACGCAGAGGTGCGTGTGTGTGTGTGTGTGTGTGTGTGTGTGTGTGAGAGAGAGAGTATATGTGCAGAGGGGAAAGTTAGAGAGGGAAGAGACATAAAGAGGGAGAAGGAGATGTCTTGAGAATTGTGTGACTTTATCTGAAAAGAAACACAATATTACTGAAACTGTGAGAAGTACAGTACAAGAGATAACCCAGTGTGTGTGTGTGTGTGTGTGTGTGTGTGTGTGTGTGTGTCTGTGTGTGGGCATGAGGGAAAGATTATTCTGATTTAGTCCTCTCCCTGTCAGAGTGTGACACCATGACAGTCTGCCCCAGGGAGCCATTTCTCTCTTAAGTGGACCTTAAAAAACAGGAAACGACTTCAAATCCCACCAGAGCGCAGAGGAGGATCAGGCCTACTGACTCTGTACAATGCCCTTAACTACACACACACACACACACACACACACACACACACACACACACACACACACATACATTAGTAAGTGCCTCAATATAGCGTGTTCAAACCCAGAACACACACACACACACACACACTCACACCTGAGCCCTCTTCAATAGACACCATTCAGCACCCTGACAACCGGGGACAATAGAGGCAAAAACGCAGGTCGACAAAGAGACTCGACCTGCCTGAACACATCTGGCTGTCCTCGCCGCCCGCTCCACCGCATCAGCTTCTCCTTTCTGCGATGACTTCGGGTGATATCATGTTTCTATATGGCTACACTTTGCTTTGCCTTCACTTGCAGCTGTTTTGTAACAAGATTTTGGAGGTGAAATCCCGAGTCGTGTTACTGAAGTTAGCGGCAGCAGGCCGGGAGTGCAGAGACTTTTGTTGAGGGTAGTTTGCTTCGTCGCTGCCTGAAGGGCCTTCTTGTTGTCACTGCAAAGTCTTGTATTGTACGTACGCATTTTCCATGAACATAATCCCAGTTTATCTGGTAAACTGAGCAGGTGCAGGTGCAGCAGAGTGAGCATCGATTCGTGCCTCGGGTGAGAGACTCTGCTGGATTAGTGAAATTATTCAGATTCAAAACAACACGACTAAACAACTATAACTCCCATGACAACACACCAGACACCATACACCATGTTTTTAATTAAAAACAACCAGACTAAAGTCATTATTTCATCACGTTTTATTGATCATGAGACCATTTAACAACAGAATCAGTGTTTAGTCATCAATACACAGTACAACACAAGGAGGACGCATTTAAGGGGCCGTTAAAACACAACACACAAACTCTTTGGTGACGTCTTTCAGGTGGTAGAGACATAAAGACCTGAAAATAAATGTCATAGGCCGGCTGTGTTTTTTTTCTTCATGACAGTTTATGATGGTGTGTTTGTTAAGGAGGAGGGCAGACCAGGGAGGACATGGAGTGTCTGAAGGACGGTTTGAAGACCGGAGACTTCCACCCGGGGCTCTGTCCGTACGAAATATCAGGGGTGAGTGGTCGTCCCTGAAAATGACTGAGGAGAGAAAAGAGGAGGAGAGGAGAGGAGAGGAGAAAAAAGGAAGGAGGTGAAAGAAGAGAGGAGAGTTTATTGACACTTCAGGTGTATTTAACCCTTAGGGACTGTTTGAAGTGCTTTTCATTCTTCATTTTTTTTATAATTTTGGCTGTGTTAAAGCATATGGCATAAATTATGGCAAGATTGTGTGTTTTGTGTAATCTTGGAAATTCAAGCTCAGCTCCAACAATAAGTCTAAAACACACCGTGTAAACAAACGTTGTTACATTCATACTGTTGAGAGCAAAAAAACATTGAAACCCATTCAAACTGTAATTCTTTGATCCCACAGCCCTCAAAGCAAAAACATGAATAATATTGTTTCTGGGTGTCATTCTGGGCTTCTTTTTTCCTGACAGCGTAATTTTTTACCATATTTGGCATATGGAGAAAATGCATGCTATTTCCACCAGCTGCACTGTCACAGTCAATGTTGCTGCAAATCATCGACATTTCCCAGACTGTGATCATCAAAACAAAAGCTACTGTGCAAACTCTGATTAGCCTCCCACACATTTACGCCACCCAACAGGCCGAGTTTTGCTTTTAACTATTGTTTCAGCACCACGGACAGCTATGTAGGCGATAACATTCGTACGTTGGAGATCATATCTCGTCTGTAGGAGATAAACCAACATTGTCCACAATTTTTTTCACCTTGCCTCTCTGGGCTCCCACAGCCTCTGCAGTCATGAAATTTGTTTACAATAAGAAAAATGTAGAAAATCACCAGACTTATCTTTTAAATTACTTGATTTAACTAAGCTATTGATACCAAAACTGACGCAGGTGTTCTGCTCAAAACCATTTTTTGCAGACTCGTTAGGATCACAACCACTCAAACAAGTTAGTGTGAACATTAAAGATAAAATAACTGAGCTTGTCAAAGTTCAGACATATGAAATTCTAAATCTGCTTTATTCAGATTTTTTAACGATGCCTTTAATGAATGAAATGAGTCACCTGACTGTGGCTGAGCGGGCTGAATGGTTGGCCAACATGCTGTGACTGGAGGATCTGTGAGAGACGGTGCCTAAACACAACAGCGGAGAGATGAAACGTTAATCTCTAACACAGGTCATACTGTACAGATGTAATGGCTCATAATAATTTTTAAAATGTCTGACTTATTTCTGGGTCATTATGGGCTTATGTGCCTCTTCTTCCATCCCATGCCCCAAGTGTCATTTAGAAAAATCCTCCAGGAAGACAAGATAAATGGATGAATCATCGCCCAGAGTGATGCGTGTCCCACAGTTTTCACACACAAACTTAAATGTTGCTGCCTAACAGGACAAAACACTTGTCTATTAGGAATTTTAAACAACCCAATAAATCAGTTGCTGATCAAATAATGTGATTTCCTTCAGAACAATATTTACCTAACATTCACACAGTCATACTGTAGTCAGGATGACCACAATCCTCATGACATTTCAAGGCTGTCACATAATTTATCTGCCACAAAAGAGGTCAAATCCTTTAAAGGACTTAATGACATCATAAAAGAGAGGTGTAATCCCAAACATAACAACAGCCAACATCTGTATGGGTTTAATCTCTGTGGGTGGTCAACCTGAAGTCAATAACCCCAAAACAAGTTGGCAGAGGATTATAGTGCAGTTATGTCTGTTTCAGTGTGACATACTGTTTCTAAATATCCAACTGTAAATGCATGCCGCAGAGACTTAATTGTGTTATTTCCTAGGTAGCATAACATGTGTGAAGTGCCTTTAGCACCAAACAGATTGAGAAAGGAAGGATGTCAAACCACCAACCCTGATTTTTAATGGTATAATGCCTCAAAGGGACAGTTCACCCTCAAATCCAAAGTACATTTTTCCCCTCTTACCTTTAGTGCTATTTATCAATGCAGACTGTTTTGCTGTAGGTTGCAGTGTGTAGGAGATATCAGCCGTAGACATGTCTGCTTTCTCTCCAATATTACGGACTTGGATGATGCTCGGCTTGTGTTACTCAAAACGCCAAAAAATGCATTTGAAAAGCTCAACAGCCACGTGTCTTTTCAGAAATTATGACCCGGTTAGTCGAGATAATCCACAGACCTCGTTATGAGCAATTTCATGTAGGAACTATTTTCTTTTCACCAAACTACTCTTGTCAGTTGTATCACTGTGCAGAAGGAAATGTGCATCTACTCGTGGTTAAGAGGCTCGTGTTTGTGACAGCATAAGATGTTTATCGGCCTCCTCCTCTGCTAAGCTTTAACGTTAGCAGGCTGTCCTCATGCACGGTTTGTAGCTTTGCCCCGAACACACTGAACATCCTACAAACCACTCTGAAACTCAATTCAGCTTTTATCCATCGGTCAGTTCAGATCTCTGATCACCAATAATTCTGTCACAGTCTGCAGCTACCCTACACCATTTTTTATCTTATCTATTCTCACGTATTGATTTAATTGCTTTTAATTGGTTAGATTATTTCATTAATCTTCTTGATGTGCACTTTTACTTGTATTTTTGTGTATTTTGTTGTATTTTTCTTGACGTTGTATATGAGAGCTCTCAATAATCCTTCGAGAGTACGTTATGTAATTTTTGGGGCGCTAATTTCAGTAGGACACGTTTGCTGTCTTAGAGGCACCAGATGAGCTCGCAGTAGATGCACACTGATACGGTTGGCGATTGTAGTTCAATACAAAGAAAATAGTTCCCACATGAAACTGCTCACGATAAGGTCTGTGGATTATCTCGAGTAAACGAGTCATGATTTCTTGAAAGAGACATTACAGTGGAGTTTTTAATTTTTTGGCACCTTCATCACCACAAGCCAAGCACCATCTATTTCTGTTATATTAGAGAGAAGGCAGACATCACTCAGCAGCTCACAGCAAAACAATCTAGACTGATAAATGGCACTAAAGGTAAAATATGTATTTGTGATTTGGGGTTGAGCTGTCCCTTTACTGGCACAGAGAAATCACCAAAACAGATCACAGATTACGAGCTAAAATTGACACGTACAGGTCTTCCTTCAGTGAGTACCAAAAACAGAAGTTTCATGGCCGGAGGAGCACGTACCCATTCGTCCATCCTGTGGCGGACTGATTAACGACAGTCTGGGGACGGTGTTAGGCTGAAAGACGAATACACACACAGACACAAACCTCATAAATCATCTCTTTTTATGTGCTTGTTTTTCAACACTTTCATTCTCCATGTGCTTAAGTCCTGAAATAAATGTCAAGATATTGTCTGGTCTTGAGAGCTCATACGTTACATTACACAAACTGTATAGCAGAAAGGGAATCTTAATACAGGTGGAGTTATGACACTCACTTTCCTGAACAGACTCCTTTCATCCACGTCCATGTTTTCATGGCTGCAAGACACGAGAGCACGCTTCATTAGTCTAGTTGGGTTCAGTTGGCTGAGCACCACAGCGGTGCTTAAAGTGTTTTATAACAAGCCAAATGTCTGTGTAACAGCAGCGTCTGTAGTTTAATTCCAAAGACAGAATTACACTCTGTGAAATACTGATATTTCAGGAGGATACAAACCAATTTACCCATAGAAAATGTGCATTAAATTATTAAAATTGGAATTTCAAATGAAGCATAAGTTGATCATTGAAAAACTATTTTACTACAGTCAGATAAGTCCATGCTTTTACATGTTGGATTTACAAATTAAAATTTATAATAATATTGCACACCATTTCAGCAGAAAATCTTCCTAAAGAGAACCAATACTAGTGTTATGTATTTGTTTATTCAAAATTCTATATGATATTTGTATATTTCGAAGATAATTTTCTCTTAACATTCGGCATGTGTCCAAATTTTGAGAAATACTTTAACGAGAGCCTTGGGGTTTCTACAAATGAAACTAATTCGTTGTGCAAAACTTCTGATTTTTTTATTTAATTCAGTCATTAAAATCTAAATGTTTTGAAAAGCACTCTGTAATTAAAAGGTCTTTTTACAGTTCCCTTCAAATCGCCAATTTACTGTTTGACCCTGCAGGCGCAGCAGTAACGCTGCACCGGGGTTAATATCCGCTGTCCATCATCTGTTCGCCCAGTAGAAGAATCTAAAGTCTCAGCGGATAAAACAACATTTGTGCTGTTAAACTCAAGCAGAGAACCAATCCTGTGTCAACGGTGTCTGGGAAACCCAATAGGGAATCCTGACTAAACCCAAGCAAAGCTTCGCTTATTCAGGTGTGTGTGTAGATAACCGCAGGGCAGGGCAAAGCTATACAGCAGCTAAAGCTAACATAAGACATCGGGGCTGAACCCAGGATATAGCTTGTTTGCACTGAGAAATACCTTCAACTTTCTCTCTCTCTCACTCTAACGGTGAGAGGTAATGAAGGGAAGAGTGAAAAGAAACACAGATGAGGTGGAGAGAGTGTAAAGCAAAAGTGAACATAAAAGGAAGTTAAAGATGTTCAGTTATATGGAAACATTTATGAATACTCACACATTAGTGGTCGATGAGTGTCTGGAGAGAGACATCGGGGAATTATACGGGATCTGCAGGACTGACACCAAACAAGGAACACAATATTAACAACCAGCGTACATTATTAAGGAATATGAGACATTGGCAGTCATGCAGGGAATGTATGAAAATACATGGTTCAGTGATATGACCGCAAAGACGTGACACGAGCCAGTTTTATGGTCAGTCAGCGGCTCAGTTAGCGTTTTTCCAGCCACGAGCACCTCCTGCTCGGCTGTTTTTCTCACTTCATTTTCTTACTTGTATTTCTGAAAGGCTTTTGTTGAACAGCTGCTATGCAACAAGTATTAGTTTTGACGGCTCCGTCTTAAAAAGCAGAAAAATCATAATGTCAAATCCTGATTTAATTTGATTGGATTTCCATCTTTTCTGAGCAAGTTTTGTGTGAAAGGAATTAAAAGCCTGTCCCATATAGACGCCTGTCCCAAATATAAGCCTGCTGAGTTCAGTGATTTAAGCAAATAACAGCTGGAGCTACTAATTGAAGTTTTACAGTATATTCCATGTGACTTCTACCATAAACAACAGCAAAACAACAGTATTAAGAATAATGAATGAGAACTGCCATCAGAGCGCAGTCATGACTCTGACTCAAACCCATTTGGACTCGGTCTTGACATGATCTGGTCAGACTTGGACTTGACTTTGACTCAACTTATGTGGTTTTGCCTGTAGTGCTGCTTTCTGTAGATTACAATATAATACTGTCTGCAATGATCAATACCAGTGCGACATGAAATTATGTTATTGTTGTTTACCAGATTTATGTGGAGTATGGCAACTGTGGCTCATCTGAGGCGCTGATGAAACTTTGGCACTGAGTGAAAAGAGGAATAAACAAGGTCAGTGAGTTTGAAATAAACACACACAGCTGCTTCTAACATCAGCACTCGAGCGAGAAAATGGATGAGGACTCTTCTTTCAAGCTGTACTCAAGTTAGATAAGAGAAGATAAACTATACAAAAGCAAGCGAAGATAAACATCATTTAAATAATCTAATTTAAAGAATATTTTTTATGAAATGTTGCTTGTATTAGTGATATCTTAGTCTGTTTCTTTTAAAAAATGACTTTGCTGCAGTACTCAAGAATTACAAGTAAATACAGTAAAGCTCTCTGAGGATGACCTACATTTTTTTCTGACACTGTAGGCTGTAAAAACTTTTGAAACATATTTTAGGTAAGTATCAGTGTTAAATCTGTGACTTGTACTTAGATGTTGTTGCTTTTTTTTTAAAAGATATACTTGCTGGTCTTTACAAACAAACAAAAAACTTGTCCCTTAAATTCAGAGTTGGTTGTGGTTGTAACTTTCCAGGAGTAGATGTGCAGGGAGTGACACCTAGTGAGAGGTGAGGGGGAAATAAATGTAACGCTGCTGTCAAACCCAAAGAGACATTTAATCCCAAAGCATTACAGGTTTTATTACCTCCACACATCCTCATTTAGCCAAATTTTAGTTTTTCATGTCATTATCATCATAATCACAGATGCAGAGAGACATTTGATGTTTAATGTTTGAATCCTGCGAATGGAGGACGCTGAAAATAACGTCTACAGAGAGGGAAATTAAAAATGAAACATCATTTGTTTAAACAAAGTTTTAGTGAATATTTATGTCTTGAGCAGCCGCTTATACCCTAAAAAATAAGTTGGACATATTTCTAAAAAAAAAATTGGGAACCTTTTATGACCTAGCTGGCTAGACTTTATCTGATCTCTATGGAAAGAAGATATGTTTTGTGACCATAGCTAAACGATTGATGTATTTTTATTTGATTTATTTTATTATATTATATTTTTATTTTATTTATTTACTCATTTATTTTTAAATAGTTTACTCATCTATTTTAGAGTAATTTTGTTTAATTATAATCCTATTTTTCTGGTTTTATCTTTTAAATGTTTCTCAGTTGTTAAAAAAAAAAAAAATAAAAATAAAAATAAATAAATAAATAAATAAAAATAATAAAGACAAAAAGTTAAAAAAAAAAAGAAACGTCAGCAGAATACTAAAGAAAATAAAACATTTTTTTCAGGACAATCTGGTTTGTGAAACAGTTTAAGATTCATTACTCAGCATGGTGGCTGTAAAAGTTGGAAAAATTGTCTGCTACAGATCAGATTTACAAGCACCGATACACTGACTCATATGTAATGTGTCTAAAATCTTGGAGAAGGATAAATAAATAAAAATAATAAAGACAAAAGTTAAAAAAAAAAGAAACGTCAGCAGAATACTAAAGAAAATAAAACATTTTTTTCAGGACAATCTGGTTTGTGAAACAGTTTAAGATTCATTACTCAGCATGGTGGCTGTAAAAGTTGGAAAAATTGTCTGCTACAGATCAGATTTACAAGCACCGATACACTGACTCATATGTAATGTGTCTAAAATCTTGGAGAAGGATAAATGTAACACATGACCTACAGATGGGGGTTACTCATCTTTTAATATCTATTATCAAAACATCAGTATGTATCTTATATGATTTTTTAATAAGCATCTTCTCTGTGCAGTACCTCTGATGCTGGAGAGAGTTTTCCAGTTTAGTGATGTAGGCACTCTGTTCATTCAGCTTCCTAAAGAGGCCAAACAAATGAAAACTAAAACAAAAAAGAAATGCACCAAACTTCTCATAAACTGCAGTTTGGGAATATGTATAAACATGGATTATAAACTTAACATACTTTGCCATCTGCTGCATTTCTGTCTTCATCTTGACTAATGCCTCATTGAGTTTCTCATTCTGTAATTAATAAAATTGTTGGTGATCCACAAATGGTTGAAGCAAATAAAACAGGAAAGTAAATAAATCATACTGTCCACATGGTTGGGGGGATCAAAATGAGGTATGACACACAGTTTTCCTGCACAGCAACATTTAATGGAAAATGAATTCCTTTCCTTAACAAATGCTCAAAATCACACACAAATACGCAACAACCAAAATCCACGGCAGCAACACAAATGTCTCTCACCTTTTGTTGGTAGTGAGTCAAAAGTCTCTTCTGATGTCTTGCCTGGAACATTATAACCTGAAAAAACAGTGTAATGAGAATATGCACCATAAACAATGTAAAAATACAAATATTGCACACAGAACTTAAATTAGTTAGATCTTTATTTCCAACATGGAAAAGAAAATAAAACAGAAATGACCAAACTTTGCTGATTTCCGTGAAGTGTTTGGTTGCCACGGCGTTGATGTCGGAGAACAGGGCCTTCACCTCTGAGCTGCTCTGAAACAAAGACATTTTACATGACTGTTATGGTGGTAGGATTGTAAAATGATAAGTGTGTCTGTGAAGTTTTAAAGTTTAACTTTAAAACCAACACAGATAGCCCTACTGCCACCCACTGAGACCACTCAATGTAAAGCACGGAGCTTCAATGTTTTTTAGGCTAAGGACCCCAAAGCCGAAAGAGAGAGAGGGCAGGGACTCCTGACTACATACAGTATGTTATTATGAAGTTCAGTAGCATAATAAATTAGACGGACAGAGGACAATATCAGCTTCTGTCTTGAGCTGTGTTTGCTTTTCGGGTAGGTGAGAGAGGAAACTTCATAAAGATAAATTGCTGCAAAAAGGCAAAATAAGTTGGATTCACTTGAATGTGTATTTTCATAGATATAGGCTTCTCACAGTTTCTAATCGATGGCATTACATAATCCCGATCCTGGTTTCCCTCCACTGGCTTTTTGTTCGTTTTAGAACAGATTTTTAACATTTTACCCTTTAAAAGCTCATTTGGGTCTGGCCCCAGGCTACATGACAGAAATGTTGACCCGTTATGAGATCCTCGGGTAGTGCCTTGGTGGCCGTTTCAAAGTCGGGGCTTAAAACAATAAAAAGGTGACCGTGCTTTTGCCATCAGGACCCCTTGGCTTTGGAACGACCTGCCCGAGGAGATAAGGCTGCAGAATCAGAGACTTCTTTTAAACACCTCTTAAAATCTATTTTCATAGACGTGCTTTTATGCGATGTTGTCTATTTTAATTTGTCTATTTTAGTTTGTCTTTTAATTTATTCTTTTAATCTGTCTCGACTGGTTTAATCCTATTATTAGTACTACTACTGCTAATATTCTTTGAATTGTATTTACTCTAATCAATATGGGTTGTTGTTAGTTTTGTTTTGTATTTGTTTCTCTCTTTCTTCTCCCTTATTTCTACTAAACCCCCCCCCAAAAATCTTGCTTCTGCTATGTTTTGTTTGTCAAAGCACTATGTAAAGGTGCTATATAAATAAAGTTATTACTATTTATAATTATTATTATATTTTACATTTCAAAAAGAAAACAAAAACTTTCAAAAATGTATCAAACAATAATTTGGCGGCCTCCCTGCATGAACTCTGATGACCCCACCAGAGGTCACAGACCCCCTTTCTGAAGAATCAAGGTGTGAAGGAAAATGCTCACTTTGTCGGAGAGCGCTGACACTTGGCATTTGGCACTGCATATTAAACACTTGCCTGGTTTGCCTGAAAGAAGAGTTGCAATTACATACGGACAAAAATACAACATGCATAATCTTTTTAGGTTAATACTGAAAAGAGGACACGTAGACTCTGAATCCAATACAAGAGCTAAACAAAAAAGGGTCTCAAAGTGCTTTCGCCTGAGACCTAAAATTAATTAAGTGTAACCCCTGGGTCTAACCCTGAAAGCCAGAGCGAATTAAACATAATCAAACCCTTGAGATTGAGATTAGAGCCATCAGGAACAGACCCGTGGCTTGCGAACATGATTAGAGGCTCCCAAAGTGGGACCAGGGGTACTTCAAGAAATCCCATATCCACTGTTGAATGGTGTAATTTCACTCTTATCTCATTTGAGGATAGGAAGCACCCGCTAACAGAGCATGACCGGATAAGAGATTTTACTCCCTCTGCTGGCACATAACAATCAGACCCAGTGTGAAAAGTAGGTTGCATTATTCTCGAGTGACTTTTATAAGAAATATTATCACAACTAAAACTCCAGAAACACTTTATAGTCAATTGCCTTTTTTTTTTTTGGACTGACATTATTACTCTACTCGGCAGTCATCAAAGAGTCGTTTGTGCTTTATCGAGCAATGGTGGCATGGAATTCATTACCAAGTTATTTTGTTATTTCTGAAAGCAATACAATATGTTTTCACAAAAAGTTAAGATTGTATTTATTTACACAAGGAATAGTGTAAAACACCATATATTATATATACTTTTGATGGTCTTGAAGATATGAAATGCATTTTGAGCTATCTATCTAATTTGTCTTGTGATTTAGTGGATATGTTTTCAAGTACTTTATTTTCTAAACTATCACTATTTAGCTACTGTATATATAATTCAATCTTTGAGTTTGTGTTAATTGTTGTGTGTTGTATTGTTGTTAAAATGTGTTTAGTCAGACTGAGTATGAATGATATGGATGTGTATTCATATTTTTAGCTCATGACAAAAGGTGATTGTACCTTTGCTGTCAGAGCTCCAAAACTGTGGAACAATTTGCCTATTGAGATCACACTGGCCACTTTATTAGCATCTTTTAAATTTCATCTAAAGACTTTCTTTTGTAGGAAAGCATTTATGAATATTTAATATGTGGCTATTGCTAGGTTTTATCATCCCTTTGCAGCCATTGTACGCCACTTTTTATACATTTTCCCCCCAGTATTTATACATGATCACTCTGCTGTTTGCATTTTATTTTATTGTTGTTTTATAGCTGCTTTGATTTTAATCTATAGCTTGTCTGAAAAGCACTTTGGAACCTTGTTAAGAAAAGTTTATTTAAGAAAAGCAGCTACTGTTTAACACAGAAGCTAAAAGGGATCTTAATAAACAAACAAATGCTGTCTGAAATGTGTCTTTCTCTTGGAAAGTTTATGTAATGTGGGTTTGTGTCCACAGCCTGGAAAATGTAAGTGTCTGCACTGAGTCATCACTTCTGTAATAGCACTTGAAATCCAACAGATGTCCCTATTTAATCACACTTCACCTGCCAGGTGCAGCTGAAGTGAAGACACGGTGCAGGACTGTTAAACACACACAAACATCCCCCGCTGGGACTGTTTTGGCTGTCTGTTAGCATCATAAACCTGTTTGTACCTTTCATATAACACACGCTGCAGATGACATGGCCACACGTTGTGACAGCCAGTTTCCTTTCAGCACTGGGGGAGAGGAAGCAGGAGTTGCAGCAGATCCAGTAAGACATTTTTACACCTGTGAGAAGATTTGTGTTAAATTTAACGTTAAGCTAACCGACGCTGCTAGCTCGCTGTTGCTAGGAGTTCCGTTAGCAGTTTGTTGACTCAGTTAACACAAGTTATTACAGCAGACTCCCTCATTTAGTGGTTTAAATCAGTGTTTGTTTTAAGTTTAAGATAACTTACTATAATACAACTATAACACGGCTACCATTACCGCCTTGTAAAAGTAACGTTAAGTACAAGTAACGCTGGATTACGTTACCTGAGGCATCCCGCTGCAAGTGAAGCTATGTGCTAACTAGCTAACTAGCTAACTAGCTAGCATGACTAACGGATCTACGAGAGACGAGTCCTGGCGGGTAATGTTACCAGCTCTTTTAATTTTGTTTAATTAATGTTAAAATAAATTAACGTTACAAAAGAGACGTTTGTCTTTTGACTTATCATCTAAAGTAACTTTAAAATTAGCTATGTTAAATGTTTACTCTCTATTTCACGTTAATGTTATAAGTATCTAACGTCGTTCGTGTGTTTACATTAGCTAACAGAGCGTAATGTTATCTAGCTAGCTAGCAAGCTAATTTTCTACACATATAAGACTATCGCTGTTAGATGAACTATTTACACCTCTTAATAAACTTTTTTCACAATTAGCTAAATACATGAACATGAGGGAAGTAATGCAAAAAACAGCTGTTAAATTAATTTGCTCATTGTTAAGAATAGGGAAATAATCACAAAAAACTCATTCAAATTACTTTTATTATTTACACAAAGTGCGTTAATTAATTTCATTAATTTTCCTGCAATGTTGGGGGTTGCGAAACAGGGGAGGGAATAATGTATTTTAATATGGATTAGGGTTGAGACATTAGAACTTAAATGGCTGTATTTTGTATATATTTAAAATAACCTTAGAATCTCAAAACCTGCAAATAGGTTTTCAAAGGCATGTTTTCTTAAAAAAAAAACCAACCCTCCAAAATCACACCATTTATCATAAGCCGAAACTGTAAAACAATATTATTTATGGTGGAGGAAGGGTCATGTATTTACCTCAGTCACTCAGAAAGGTTCAAGGAGAAATGCCAATCCCCTGCTCTAATAAATGAAGTACAGTCTCTAAAGGTAACAGTGTCGTTTTGGTAAGATAGTCCACATCAAATCCAAACAACATTTTAAAAGCATTGTTATTGTTTTTTAATGTCTCACATCCATAGAATTTCACAATTTGATCCATACATTATTTGTAATCCTATATGCCATGTACATTTCACTAGCTGCAACAAGAAAAGAGAGCTTTTAATTTCTAAGTGTTTGGCATAGTATAGTTGTTGCAGTATATAAACAAGTGTGGGTGGAACATGCTCTAAGGTCATCTGGCTTGAGCTTACAGGTCAGAGGTCATCCTCAGACCAGCTTCTTGGCGATGAAGAAGTCTTTGAGTCGTTTTATCTGCCAAAATCCAACCGACAGCAACACAGAGGTCTGCACCACGGCCCACCAAAGCACTTTACTGTTGGTATCCTCACTGATCTGACGAAACACCTCCTCTTTCTCCTGAATAATAGACAGAAATATAATCCATTCAAAAACAAATGTGTAATGAGTAGTTATAAGATCACTTGTCAGATGGCATACAGTATGATTTACTTTGCTGTAATCCTAATAAGCACTAAATGTGAATATCAGAAACATACATTAGTGGTGGCTAACCCTCTACCTGAACTCATATTCTATCACCCAGTATATCGCTGATTTCATATCAGCAGGTACCCCACTGCTCCTCTGAGCTCCCCGTTGCGTGATGTAGCTACTCACATTTACTGTACACAGTACTGATACTGTAGATATTTACCCTTTGGTACTCCTGCTGCCTGGTGATGTACATCATCTGATCTATGAGGTGTCTGATGCTGTTCTCCAGAATTTCCATGTTGTCTTTTGTCTTGTCTTTTTTGGGGTCAATCGAGTGCTCTCCCATCTGAACGTCCAAATGTAGCTTCTGTATAGCACAATCGAGGAAAAAAGGCATTATTTAAAAAAAGAGGATTCAATATAATATTTGTAATATTGTATGTGTTGCTGATTTTCTCCCTCTTTTTTCAAATTAATTTTCTATTTGTCTAGGTCTCACCATCCTCTCTCCAGCAAAGACAGAAAACCTTGTGGAGTTGGTTTGGAAGCAAAGGTAATGCTGACCAGAGGCATGAGCCGTAAAGGTAAATTTACCAAATTTACCGTAGCGTTTGGACATCACAACCTAGAGAGCAGGAAAGACACTGTCAGGCCAACATTTTTTCAGTGATGGAACAACAAAATTGAGACATGGTTTTGTTAATTTTAGTTCTTTTTCGTCAGTGGAGTGCTGAGGAAGAGGAAGTGGTGGGTTAGCGTCTGAAAAGGAGTCAGTGATAAATGGTAGATTCTCTCATTCATGCTCATTTCTTCTTGCCATTGAAAAAATGTTTAATTTGAATTTAAATTGAATAGGTGGGTTTCTATTACAGATTTGCACAAAACAAAAATCTTAGAAAAAAGTCCCATATACAAACCTACATCACTGATCAAGTCAAATTTTGATTGCAGGACTTTTACTTGTATTTGAGTGTTTTCTACTTGCGGTATCACAACTTTGTCTTGACCCTTTGAAACCTGAGCAAATTGAATTAATGTCTTTCAAACACACGAGCATCGTAACAAGAAATTGACCCAAAATTAGCAAGAAATTAGTTCAAAAAAGCAAAACAAAAAAGGTACAAGAAAATCACCAGATAAGTAAAAAAAAGAGAGGAAAAAGATAAAAAAGGAGACAAAATATGAACTTAAGAAAATGCAAAAAATAAAATAAATATTTATACATCCACGTCTAATTTTCAAGCCATATTCTCACTACCTTTTACTTTTTACTTTTTTTTCCTTACAGTTTCTGGAAATTTCTTGCCAAGTTGCTGATTGCCCTTTTCCCCATGTTTCCAAAAGAAATCAAACCACTTTTCTCAGGTTTCAGAGGTTTTAATGCTTGTGAAAGGCATCTGGACACAGCACAACAAAACTGATGTCCAGGTTCTAAATGGTTATATGATGAATGATTTGAATACTGCTGGTACAAAGTTAAATCTGAGGCATGAGACTGATGTTATATTGTACAATAACAGGAAACAGTGTTAGTCATTTAAGTTCTTGTCAATCAAAATGTGCATCACTGATCTTAAGTAACACTGTGTTAAATGCATTTCATCCTTGTCTGAGTTTGGTTTGAATGGGGAAACCAGCAAGCACATGTTATATTGAATGTGGTGATTAACCTCTCCTGTGAGTGCAGTACCTCATGGTTTGGGTCTCTGACTGTCACAGTGACGCCGAGGTGAGGGGAGTTGGTGAACGCCTTCATATCCCAGGGCTCCAACAAGAAATAACCTAAAGGTACGAGGGCGTTCACATACACAGTCACACAGAGTAGAAGTCAAAGCCATTATCAAGCTTCCATTATAAGTGATAAGCATTAGATTAAGCGTGAAGAGTGAATAAAAATTCTGCATTTTATATTGGGATTTTTTTTTAAATTAATAAAATTCAATGTTTATACATAATGCAGTATTTAGCATATATTCCTCGACATGTTACTGTTTAAACTTACGTTACCCAAATGCAAAAACTCTTTTTTTAATGGCTGTCTGCTGCTGTTGAAGCAGCGCGCAGTTTGAAAGTCATAAATGGCTTTTACACTCACTGAAATAAGAGACGAACTGTCCTTGAGGTACATATTACATTACTGTGTAATTGAACAATCACGTGGCAATTTACAATACAGTTTTCCAAATCTAATTCCACATTCATTACCTCTGTTGAGATTGTAAACGACACTCAGGAGGAATATTCCCTCTCCAGGACTCACCGTTGACCAGCATGTCTTCAGGAATCTCCTCGATGATGCATTTTTCCTCCTGTTCCCCGAGATCAAAATACATGGCTGCTGCCAACATCAGGTAACACTGGAGGAGAAAGCCAGTGCCTCGCAAACCCATTTTCAGTTAACAATGAACTATTAAGTTACAATACAATTGAGGGACAAATGTTTGGCCTGTAGTTCCAGTTGACCTTTTTTTGTCGAGATTGAGGTATTTTTCATCGACTATAGCAAAATACACATGCTCTATAGCCTACATTTAGAGTGAAAGGCTTCAAGTGAGACAGTTTGAGTGTGAGAAACTCACAGGTGCTGCTGTGGGTGACGAGACATTGCGGTCGTTTTGTGACTGGTTAAACTGGGAGCCAATAGCCAAGCTGCTAAGAATAATGATTGACTGGAGCTGGTTAACTTGCAGTAGATACAGATAATCCAACAGTGTGCTTGGAAGCAGGAGTAGCATGGTGGCACTTGCAATATTTTTTATCACCATGATACAGAAAATATCTACCAATTTATATAATAATGTAAGAGCTTTGGGACACGGGGTGAACATGATGATGTTTGTGTTGTAGTGGACTTGTTTTGGCTCTGCACCTGCCACAGCTGTGGCTGGAGGCATTATGTTTTCGTGTTGTCCACCTGTTTATTCCCATTCTTGTGAATGTAAAATTTCAAGAATTCCTGAAGGGAATTTCCTCAAATTTGGCACAAATATCCTCTTGGACTCAAGAATGAACCGACTGTGTTTTGCTGGTCAAAGGGGAAAAGGACTGTGCTTCCCAAAACACATTTTTGGCCATAACTCCAGAACACATGCACCAATTATGACAAAATTTGACACAAATGTCTAACGGGATTAAGGATGACGTGATGACATTTTATATACATTAAGTCAAAGGTCATTTTCACTTTGACATCATAATGTTCTGTAAAAACAAACACTTTTCTGGCCATTATTCAGTGTCATAGGAACAGAACGAAAGACATTTGTTTGGATACTGAATTGTTGACACTAATTTTGGGTGTTCATTTCGAAATCAGGGTGCAAATCACAGTTTTCATCATTATCCGATTTAATTTTTCTTTGGACAACAATTTAGTAAATTTTTTCATTTTCTTTTTCTTGGCTGCCAGCATTCTTTAAATGTTTTGGAAGGAGGTGTGCTTGGATGGATATGGTGACATAGATGTGCCATGGGAATTTACAAAGGTGAATCTTAAAAAGGACGATATGTATCAATGTTTTCACTTTACATTGATAATACTCGATTGTTAATCTTTGAATCGATTTATTGATCTAGATTGAGGTATTGTGACACCCTTACTTGAAACTGTGGTTATTGTGTAGACCTTCTTTGCTGCCAGGATGAAGATGTTTATGAAGCATCTTTGTTTTTAGATTTTGTAGCGTCTTCGCAGCAGCATTCATATTTGAAGAATTCTCTTCTGTCATGGCTACATATGATATGAGTCTGGAAGGATGTAAACTCTTAACTGGACTGGTTGGCAGAGGAGTATAACTGTGAAAACATTATTGTAGTTTAATACTGCAGCAAACTTATTTTTACTGCAGAGCCAAGTCCAAGTGCTCTACTTTTACTACATTAATGCAAGACGAACAATTGAAAGTGTTTATCTGTCTTGGTGTTCCTCCAGGGGAGGACACTCTACTGTAGTACAGTGATTGATTATTAATCTTGACAAATTAGATACATGCACTTCTCACTTATCTTACACCCCTTTCCTGACATACACGCAGGTTTTTCAAACACGGGTAAACCTGCTAGATATAAACAGTAGGATACATTCCCATTGCCTGTGACCACTCTGCTGCAGCACACGAGCCTGCCTCCCGTGTGTGTGTGTGTGTGTGTTTGGGTTGTTTTGTTGGTGTGTCCATGCGACGTCACAGACATGGAGAACAAGTTAACAAGGTTAAAAAGTCAAGTTCAGTCCAGTTAATTTTTATTTCTAAACGCCCATTATCATAAATCACAATTTGCCTCAGAGGGCTTTACAGCATACGGCATCCCTCTGTCCTTAGACCCTCACATTGCCTAAGGAAAAACTCCCCCCAAAAAAGCCAGGGGAGAAAAAAAAGGTAGAAATGGAAAAAATATGGTAGAAACAATAGACAGCAGCAGGAACAGAAGTCTGTGGAAACTTTTCAGTGGTTACTTTTCTTTATATATCTCTTACTTATTCAGTCTGTCTTTCAAACTTGGTGTAGACTCATTTTGATTGATGTTTGAGTGCAGCTTAGGAGGAGATGGAGGGTAACTAGTGCTGGTGCATCATTGCACCTTGCCGGTTTGAGACCCAAAATTATCACGTTCACCTGGGTGTTGTGTTCCCATCGATGGCGAACAGAGCCAGAGGCGATAAAAGCCCTTGTCTACTGAAGAGTCATTTGACCCGGATGTCAATGCCAATCATACATATTCCCATTACATTGTGGTAGCGGGTTTTTTGTGCAGTGGAAATGAGGCTTTACTGACTTATTTCTTATTCATTTTAGTAAAATCTGGTGTTCACTTTCTAAACTTTTAAGCAGTAAGAAGTGTCACAGTGTGTGTTACGGTATGAAAGAGGGTTCAAATGTCTTTGGAAATTGAGTGGAAATTGTACTCCGAAGCATTACATACAATAGTTGCCATGTGCTAACCTTAGAGGAGGTCACTTAAAACCCTCTCACCCCCACACACAGAATCAACCCTTCTCATATTTAGCATCTGCAAAAGTTTTTATTACTTTAAGTAAGCAAGAGTCAGATTTCCTTCTCCTCCCACACTTCAGTGGTTTAACAGAAAGTGTGAACACTAAATCAATGTTTCATAAAGCTGGCATTAAAAGAGTAGATTCAGACTTAAATTGCAGAGGATTTATATTGTGTCTCTGTAATTTATTCCAATATCATATCATTAATCTGCAATTCACTCTGAACCACATAGTGCTATATTTACACCACCAGTTCAGACATCATTTCCCTCTGCCATTTTGAAAGCATTTTATGTGGCAACAGTATTGATCTTGTTGCATGCTATATAATATTATTGCAGAGTAGCACAAGATATGCTCATTCTTACTTTTTTTAATGAATCCTTAGCATACCAAAACAAGCTCCTAGAAATCTAGTTGGTATGGCATTAAAATACCTTGTTGTACATTGATGCTATACTGTATTTTTCATCATATAAAATTGTATACTTAGCATATGATTCACACGCATTACTGCTCTGTGACTTAGCGAATTAAAGTACCGTTAAGGAAAGTCAAAAACTGGATCCGCTCCTGTTTCTCTGTCTCAGTAATTTTCCAAGGAGCTCCCTCATGAACCAGATGTTCAGTTCTTATTGCTGTTCAATCTGTCATCTGTAGTGTGCTTTCTATGTTGCTTGGTGGAAAGGGAGGAGGGGGGGTCTAAAGTAATTTGATCTGTTTTACGTATTTATGCCAATATCGTTCTGTTTTTTTTTTTTTTTGTTCAATCCATTTCAATTTGTGTTTTATCATTCTGCCAAGAAAAAGAGGTCACTTTACGTGTAACTAGTGTCTGTTCTGCCTATTAAATGGGACTCCCGCCTCATAGTGGGATGTGCTGCACTGGACATCCAAGCGTGAAGTTCACTCTGCAAGATTTCAGGCCTTGTGAGCTAAATCAACATTTGGTGAACTGATTTAAATAGTTGGTGAGCACATTCATCAGTTTTATCACCAACACTTCATCAGGGCAAATCATAGCCAACTCCGGGGCTTGAACCTGGGTCATCCAGTTGCGAGCGTTTCTCTCAACACTCAATTTGATCTTGAAGCTTGAGTGTTAGTAGGATCCCAACTGTAAGTAAGCCCAAATGTGTGGTTCAGATTTAAAGGTCAAACAGTGCACTGAGCACAGACGCTAAAGACTCATTCTAATATTTATCAAGTAAAATAATTACACTCACAATTGTTGTTGTGTTTAGTATTATGATGACTTGTGAGTTTTGAGTGGTGGAAAGGGCAGCTGATTACCAGACAGCTGAACCTATAGATATGTAGAGCACTTCAGTGACATGTCATGAATAGGTCTATAAAAATGATGAGGTTTTCTGTTGCTTTTGGTGCAGTTGGTGTTGTCAGTGGTATCATAATTGTCTTTTTATTTATCTGACAGTTTTTGTAAGACACTAGTTCCCAACCTGGGGGTCCTGATCCCACAAGTGACTCCCACAGCTATAAATACCTATAGTACATACGTCTATAGCTCAGTATTTTATTCATTTTCTTGTTTATATAAATATATATGCATGTGTGTATGTGTATCTGCCTATTGACAAGAAATTGTAATCAGATTGTCTTGATTAGGAATCAGATTACAGCAAAAAACTGCATGGGACTAGCATAAAGTGGGCATGTCTGTAAAGGGGGGAATCATGGGTACCCACAGAAGCCATTTTATTTTCAATATATTAACACTGACAGCCCTAAAATATGTGTAACTTAGTTAGATGTTGTCAGTCTACTCAATGATGGAAAAGAGGTCCCTGAATTTCCGAAGGGACATAATCTATCTATTGTGTGAATTTAGAAATCAATACTCTATGTATACATAATCTAGTATCTTTCTTCAGACCATTTCTTTGTCAATGAGGTCACAATACATTAAGATATATTTACACTTTATTGATCATACAGAAAACACATTTTTTTGGTACATTTTTATCATTTTTTACAAAAAAAACCCCAGAACTAATGTCTCAATAACATAAAGGCATACATCTTTTTACTTTCAGATTTGATATACTGTACACTACAGGTTAAAATCCTGTCAATAAATATATTCTTTGTCTTAAGGAGAACAACCACAATGTCTAAACATCATGTTTTGAATGTGGGGATATTGACTGTGATTGTATTATTTCACTTCTGCTGATGGAACAATTGAAGCGTCATGTTTTCCCCAGTGCCAGAGCTGATATTTTTCGGATTTTCCTGGATATAGGGATTTTAGATCTTAAGTATTATTTATTTGGATTTATTTCTAAATCCGCTTGATCAGAGCTACTGGGAGTTATAATCCACTGTGGGCAAACAAATGCAAAAATGTGTGTTTAAAACAGCATTGCTCTGTCCCCCAGACAGTTATGATAATCTGCCAAAACTTAAACGGTGTCTAATAGCTATTTTGCCAAACTACACCTCTCTGGTGCTGTCAGATATATCAAAACAACTTGAGGATGAGACTTTTTCTGCCGTTCAACACTCAAACAATTAATTATTTCCACAGACAGAGAGAACAGTCAGGGAGGAAATAAGGGAATCATCATGTTTATGCCTCATGTGAATACGTCGCAGACCTTTTGTTGTTGTTTCGCCGCCTTCGTCCTTTCCTCCCTTTCCTGGCTTTTCTCTCTTTCTTGTCCCTCCTCTCCTTCCTCTCTTTCTTTTCCCTCCTTTCCTGGCCTAGTCATAAACAGTTGTCTGGGAAGCACTTCCTCTCCTCCTCCAGCAGGGGGCAGGCTAATCCGTTGTTGGCTGAGTGCATGATGATGTAGCGTGTGCGGTGCTGCACGCCTGAGTCTCCGCACTTGCCTTTGCACAAGCCCCAAGGAGACCACACTGACACCTCGCAGTCCAGAGGGGTATCTGCAGTGAGAGGAGAGGCATTGTTATCATTTAGGCTTGCTTTGTAAGAGTTTTGCTTTCTTGCATGGGAATGTCTTTTCTCCTCCTTCATTATACTGTACTTTTATTGTTAGGAGGTGGTTGACATTTGTGAGTTTTTATTGGTTTGAGTAGAATGGAGAGGAATTAGTCATGACAGAGGAAATCTCTGCCCTTCAACCCTAATTTGTCTTTAAAAAAGTGAATAAAATAATAAAAGGAATTTACAAGAATAGTGGCATGCTGTGTGCGCAGCTCTTTATGAACCCATAGCTTCTCGTTATAGACTCTTGGCAGCAGTTGGGCTCCTGGAGATATGTTTAATTATGACTCTGAATTTTTTTTCTTCATTTATAGAGTGAGGCTTTGCTGACTGTGCTTGCTTTTTGTCAGTTTAGCCTTGCCTCACAGCCAACAGTGCTACCACCTAATGAGTCAACTGCAGCAGAAAGAGATTTAGAGCCGTGCTGAAAGGCGCCTCAACTGTAAATAGAGCATGGTCTGTGTTGCTAACAGCATTTCTGCTGATGCTTCCTTTTTTAACAGAGAATAGTAACTTCTGCCCTCAAACAGGTAATTCAGAGCCCTTTCATGTAAACGCAACAGGTTGGAAAAATCGTTTATACATCGGTCTATCCTCTTACCAAACCAAAGTAAGTGTGCTGCAAAGTAAGATCCCAAACTGACGATATTATGTGATGCGTTTCATGGTCATGTGGGGTGTAAAGTTTGAAAAACATGAAAAGTTTTGGAAAACTTAACATATCCTGAACGTTTTGGAAAAGTCATGGAAATCTGTTTTACAAACCTGTATAATAACTCAGGATGTGCCCAAGGACTGTTGGAAATTTGAAAATCCAACGATAATTTCTGTTTTGAAAACAATTGACATGCCTACCTCTTTTTGCACCTCCCGTTCCCTCTCATAAGTAATGAACAGTCCCTTAGGTATATTAAAATTTTCAGTTCTTATCCTGTTCTGAATTTGTTATCTCCTTGAAGAATATATTTATAAAAAAGCTGTTATATAGTAATGAAAAAGAATCGATAAGGAGTATCAATGGTTTTTAAAATTTGCCTCATAGTGGTGGAAAAGTCATGGAAATGTGTTGGTAAAAATAAAATCGTATGTCTAGTTTGTGTGTGAACTTGAGAGGAGCTGTCTAAGGACGCAAAATGAATCAGTGTAAACTGACAAAGATGTTTTGTATCATATCGTATAATCATGCTGAAGTCCTCTGTTACATCATGTTCTTTTTTTCTTGCTTTCATTCTGCCTCTCTCTAAAATCTTGAACTTGCCGGCCCACCTCAGCCAACCTTGTGAGCTTGCGTACAGCTGATATATATCACAGACTTTAGTTTTCAATGTAAGAGTAGAAAAGCAGAAGGATGGGAGGCGGTACGGAAGCTACATGGATGGACGGTCGGATGGAGAGTTGGATCAAGCACGTCAAATCTCTCTTCACCTTGTGTGTCCATTAAGGACAGACGGAAGGTGATATAATTCTGTATGAAGCAAATGTGATTTATCTTTTTCACATTCAATCCAGAGGAGGTGATTTCTAATCTGTTATGAAAGTTGTGTCTCGAGGCATAAAAGAGATGAAGGGATTAGTGGAGGGAAGAAAAGGATAAACTGACGGAGGGGTAGGATGGAGCTTTGGGATCAAGGCAGGAAACCCCAGCAGATTCCTGGCCCCTCGCTGCTGTTTGTTGATATGTAGTCAGGGGAACAGACGTGTAGTCTGTGATGCTGAGTCAAACCTTTACAGTCACCCTGAACACTGAATCTGATGGCCGCACTGTCAGCTCCACTGCTGACACACTATCTGTTTTGTTTTGTCCCGCCCTCGCTGGTCAAGTCATCTGTTTAGACTTTCTGTGGTGAATTGTGTTTTTATAAAAGGTTATTTTCTCCTCCTTGGAGAAAATCAGTCACACAGGCAGGTTGTTTGAGAACTGCATTGTTGGCCCTTCTTTGACGTTGACACACTCTTCATCTTTATTTTTCCAAGCTGTCTTACTTGCAGTTGGGCTTTTTTTTTTTTTTTTTTACTTTTACCACTAATCTGTACAACAGGGACTCTTAAATTTTAACAGTCTGGGAACCAGCATTAAGTAAATCCAGCTTCACCTTATAGATCTAGATCTTGTAAAAACATGCGCGTCTGCATCCTATTTTGGGTCATGACCGAAACTGTACAGTTTCTTCGTATAGTTTTCTTTAAATGCTCTTTCACTTTCTTGGTCTCTCCTCTTTAGTTTTCCACTGGCTGCCAGATGTGCCCCTGGCATTTTCAGATGCCCTGCACTCACTTCTCTCTGGTTTCTGGTTGAAAGTAATTGAGTTTGTGTGTGGCCTGTAATGGTTCCCAAATGCTTTCATTTGAGTCAGCAGAAGACCTAAGCTCTGTTCTTTTTTGCACAATTTAGTGCTAATACATTTATTTTCTTTTGAATGTGTAAATTGTTTGATTAGTGCACGAGGAATGGTGGGAAGCAGATTAGGATAGCAATGGTGGATGCAAACCCTGTTTACATGTTGATCATATTATGCAGACTATGCATATGTGCAAATATTTGTTTTTTGGAGTTTTTATCTTATACCTCCAAAATAGTCACATTTTGCTATATGACATTTTGGTGTCGTACTTAAAGGAAGTGGGGTTGTATTATTGTAAGTACTTATCCATAGTCAGTGTATTACATGCAGTTGATGGTTTTCGGCATGCCTCTTATAATGGAGCCACATTGAGTGGAAATTTTTTTTTTTTTTGAAGACTTTGAGAATAAAGTCGTGACATTATTTTTTTTTAATCCTAATATTTTGGGGGAATTGGTAGTACGATTATGAAAATAAACGTGCAATATTACAAGAATAAAGCAGTAATTTTATGTGAAAAAATAGTAATTTTATAAGAAACAAACTGTGATTTTATTAGAATAAAGTCTAGAATACAAGAATTCCCCATCTATGTTCTCATCGAAGCCACCAGACTCCATTAACAAAAGAAGATACTTTACCGTGCTTAACACGTCTACAGCTGCTTCGATCAGCTCCTTTGTTTGTGTTGTTGTATGACTTTGATGAATCTGATGTAACCCTTTTAAACACCAGCGTCACACAATAACACAAACTAATTGATTTAGGCAGAAATACATCAGCAGTTAACGTGTTCTGCGAGGTAAAATTACTGTTTTTCCTCAGTGGAGTCTGGCTTTGAAGAGAGCAATATGACAGAAATCATTGTCTGACATCAAGGTTAAGTTTGGGAAAATTTCCCAGTTAAACTGATAATGCTTTTTAGTGGGTGGGGCCTTTTTTGGGTGGCTAAAATACATTTTGCTGCTGCCCCTGTCTATAGCAGTACATCGCTCAGCTTCTGTGGCTGTACTCCTGCCTGCTTCTCCAAACTGGGGGCGTGCCGACAGACATCTCCTGTAGGTAATCCACTGTCTATGGAAAAGTACCCCATACAATCCCACTTTGAAAGACCCAAACTAAACCTTTAAAGGTACCTTGTGGAGTTTCCTTTTTTGGGATTACTGCTATCCTACAAGTACCTTATACTCTTAACATATTTTAGCCAGTGTGAAATTCATGTAAGTGAGTATTCATGCTCTTCAGACTTACTTATGAGCGTGTCCTCAATCTCGTTCCCTGTAGGCAGCTGGTTGGACTGGGTGGGCTCCACAGGCAGACTAATGATCTGATTGGTCTTCTTTATCTTGGTCAGCGTTACCTTGGCGATGGGGGGCAGGTGCTTCAGGCGGGGGTAGTAAAAGGAGTTAGCTGGGTGGCTAGGGAAGGACGAAGTGATCTATGGAGGGGGAAATGGACAAGGGATAACAGTTTATGGCAGCATCCTTTTAATAAAGTGAAAGGAATACATAATTTCTGGTATAAGATCTTTTTGTGTTAATTTGGGGTACATAATAGCTCATCCAGGGAGAAACAACACAGTAGACACAAAATTTCCATGATTTTGCTTCTTCTTCACACACAAAAACTGTATAAAACAATATGCATTTACATGCTAATGCTGGTTTTATCAAGCAACGTTAAGTTTATGCCCCTGTTAACATGATTAGTGACTTTTGGCTTTGGATTGATGGATATAGCACTTGGCTCAGGCTGCCTTACCTGTGTGATTTTGTCCTGCGGGATGGTCTCAAAGTTTGGAGAAGAGAAGGTGAACCCGCTGTCGGTTCCTGCGTCGTACGGGAAAAGCTCCAGAGACACATTCTCTTTCCAGTGGTCGCCGTCACACAGGTCAATGCTCTCCACACCCACAAACCAGTCCGGACTTGGAACGAGACGCACAATGAACGACAGCTGCAGATATAGAGGAGGAAGTAGAGCGTGGGGAGGCAGATGAAGCATAGAGAGGGAAAAAAAAGAGAGGGATGTGAGGAGGAGGCCAGAGTAAGAGTTGTTGATAATGAGAGCGAGAAGAAGAGAGACATGAGTGGGAAAGAGAAAGGAAAAGGGTTGTTGTTTTATGTCATCATATATGATCTGGTTGTAGTGGTTTGTATCTGTTTAACCTCATGTTATGTCAGTTGGACCATCGATTGAAGCCACAGAGGAAGAAATGGGTTATTGTGCTTTGAGTTGAAATCCTTTTTAGTTATATTACAAATGGAAATGAAAGCTACAATGCTTGTATTCATTGCACATTCATATTCATCAATATCCATTCACAGGATGGATCCATTTATATTACTCTTTTAAGCTGACTGCGTCAAATAATTGGATTCCTTTGGAAGTTAGTCAAATAGGAATTTTTTAAACCCCCCCCCCCCCCCTTTGGTAGACCACCATACAATCTTTTTGGAAAAATATGTACAGTAGTAAATGGCGAGAGACAAATAACCTTTTAATCCCATTCAAATTGTGCAATGAATTACATATATGATTTTTGTGAATTTAAAACCTAATTTTAAGTTGCAGATTGAGATATAAGATAGTAAAAACAGAAAATTAGACAGGCTACACAAGTCACAGGAGTGACCTCATAAGATTACGTTACATTTGTGTGTGGAACATCGATAGACTACATAGTTAGCTTGCTAGCTGATGTTGGTGATGTTATTAATTATCTTTTAAATAGAAAATCAGCATTTGTAATTCATGCTACTATTCAAAGGGTTTCAAAAAATGTAACCATGGTACTTATGAAACCTGGAAGGGAGGGGACTTTGCTTCCCCATAGTCTTATTTTATTCCATGCATTCTTGTTGCTTACATTACCCACAATGCAACTCAACCACTGACAGTTTGGTTTAACATTTTTGTGTGTTACGCTAGTAGCAGCTTATATAGCGTGGAGCTGTTGGCCTGAAATTGAGATGCTACAGAGGTCTGGTAAAATCACTTCTTTCTAACTGGACTCACTTCATGTCCAGATTTTTTCATTTTCATACTTGTAGTCTTCAGCCTCATTCATGATCCAATAACTCACCCTCCTCCATACACATGTGGTGTTACGTAAGTACCAGAGTACAGTTTGTTTTGTGTTGGTGAGCATCTTCTGTCTCCAACTGGCCTTTCTTCCTTTTCTCTCACCTCGAAACCACACTCTGGACTTCTCACTCTGTCTCGTCTCTTGTCCAAGCCTAACATTGTGTTTGGGGAGATGTGTCCTTAAACTTTATGACCTACCCAGAGACTCATCACTCGGAAGTTTAATAGCCAACTTTTGCAGAGTTTTACATAATTTTTACAGCCATAAATTAGGGTTGGTACATCTGGGAAACTCTCTTTTGGGTGGAAAAACCGTCTGGAGCTGGTTTTATGGTGGCATTAACTGTTTTGATGAAAATGTTAGATAGTTTCTAGGTTTTTTACAACATTGGTTTCACTTTTATAGTTTTGGCTGTTGTTAGTCACAATTGTTGTGTTGGGATTATGCAACAACCTCAGTGTAAATAACTTCACAACAGAGTTCACAGGGGTAACGGCACTCCACTCTATGTACAAAACTTATTTTAAAGGCAAATACACACAAAATGTCCATTTTAATGGTATGGGATTCAAAGTTGTACCAGTTCGGACCCTTGTTAAATGCAGTGGAAGTTTACAACATATGATTGGGGAGATAATTCTCACTAAAGCCTCCATTTTCACTTCTAATTAATCTGTTTATAACACAGTCAAACTGAAATCTGCATGATCTGCGCACTTGTTTGCAGAGCTGTGTGTGTTGGTGGCAAAACATTATGCCTGATAAGAATAATGGCTAAAACTGCATGTGAAGATTGGAAACATTTTAAGGAAACCCTTTAACCTTTAACCTGACCCAGGCTAAGGGGAGCATCTCGTCACCTTGTCACGTAATGACCTTCAGAAAAAGTCCTCTGACACACTATATGCCCTGACCCAGATGGAAGGAAAACCAGGTGTTGAGAGACTTACATAGGAGTGCCTGGCGAAGACCTCGAACTCAGTGTTCATCTGGCCTGTACCTCCCGTAACAGCGGGAGCGGAGAGGATCCCATAAACGCTCTGGATGCGTTCGCCGGCCGCCTCGACTTCCTTTATGAGCGTCCAGGCCTCGCCTTTCTCCGCAAACTCCCTCACTCCGTTGCTGGCGAACTCATTACGCTGCCACATGTGGTAGTCGGAACTGTGGGTCACCCCTGCGAGCAGAGAGAGATGGAGAGGAAGTCAGCTATTGCAGCTGGTATTAGTCTGCAGTCATTGTCAACATCAATAGTGACTGCATTAGTCGTCATTATTTTTCAATTTATTAGATGGAGTATTGAGAAAATCAGTGGCATTCAATGGGAAGAAGCATTTATTCCACCATTTACTTCCTTTTTGCCAACCAACCAGGACATTCTTCTTCTTTGTATTTACTATTTTTCTCGGTCTGTAGTTCCCTTTTACACATGCTGTCAATTTATTATTACACACTTGCTGACCATCAGTTGGCCACTGGCTTACCGTACACTTACCAATGAGGTTTGACCACTGTGCAGGGGGACGGTAGACAGGAAACTGTTTAGGAAAAGCTGCTTGGGTCCACTTGCCGGAGAAGGTTAGCCTGTATTGTGCAGTTTCAGTGGCCGTGCACATGGGGATGTCAGTAGGTACAGGCATCAAATGAACTCCTTGACCCAGAGTCAGCATCAAGACAGTCAGGTGGTAGAGTGCCTCAGAGATGGAGAGGATGTTCCTTGTGGTGTCCATGATGAAAAAGGCAGATTTTTGGTGTGGATGACGGACCTGAGGGAGAAAAGATAGTTGACATGTTTCTATCAAGCTGAGTCATTCAGATGTAAATGTGGACAGGTGTAATCACCAGATAATACACACTTTTTCATACTTTCTGCTCTGATGATGTTACACACTAAGAAGTGTTATTTACTTATAGCAGCTGCTAACCATATATTTCTTTATCCTGAGAATTCAACAGATTTTATTCTGGCAAAGAAGATTTCTTTACTTCTTTTTGTAGACATCCACTCTATCAATGTGGACTTAAAAGCTTTGCAATATTTACATTTTTTCTCATTCATTTTGACAAGACTGACAAGGAGAATTGCTGAAAGGGCAAAGTGTCTGGCTGCAGCATCAGAGTTTAACAAGTGGTGCATGTGAGTCAGAGGGAAAAATTTCTCATTTAAACACACTCCACTGTTTTTCCACTGTTTAGACTTGTAAACTAACTTAAGCTGTGGATTGACAGAGGGAGATCTTGCATTAATCTAGATGCAAATAGTGAACATTTGGTGTTTGTTGTTGCCATAGTTGCAGTCTGGTGAGCTCTACATTCCTGCTTCAAAAGATACAGATGTGCCAGCTGACTTTTCCTTGCTTTGGATAACTCATCATATCATGTTTAGCAGCTACATGGCACTCCTCATCCTGCAACCTCACTGAACTCTTTCAATGATTCTTGAATAGTGTGTCTCTTCTCTCTGCTGCCTGCCTCTTCTAAAATTATGATTAAAGACTCTTCTGTCAATATGTGTGATAAGTGAAGAGCACTGGTGCTAAATGTCCCCATGCATCCGTTCTGTTTGAAGCACATCTTTGCTTCTAAGAGCTAAATGCATGGACAGCATGCACTTATATGCAGTTTTAATACATTGCTTAACCAAGCAGACCACTTAACATATACATTCTGCATCATGCAAAGTTTATAAACTTGCTATCCTTACCAAGATTTGCTCCTAATATTATCATTTTAGATTCTAAAAGATTGAAAGTGGTTGCTATTGCAATTTGCATTTCACTGCAACACTAATTCCTCCTAAATGTAACCCATTGCATCCATAAAAAGTCAGTCACATCCATTCTTCCTTGTTACTTGTTTGCTGACTCTGCATTTGTTTTTGCTTAAACTTGATAGCATAAAATTCCCCTGTTGCATAAATAATTGCCAGTAATTATGCATGCATACTTGGTTTCCCTCTCTCATGCAGCTGATATTAATGTAAGGATCTCTGTGCTGTTTTGTGGCAATAGGAAGCAGATGTGGTGTAGAAACTACTCACTGATTTTGCTCAGAGTTCCAGATGAATGGAGGGCTGCAGCAGATGAGTGGAGAGGAGGGCTGCAGGTGAGGAGGAGGGGAGAGGAGAGCAGCTGGATGTGGCTGTCGAGAGGAGTGACTGCAAGCCTCCAAGTCCTCTTTCGCCTATTTATGTCTTTCAGGAGGTCCCCCCCTTCTTCCCCCCTCCTGCTCCACTCCCCTCTTCCACTTTTCTTTCAGTACTTTTTATCTGCTTGTCAGTGACTTCCCTGCCCCCTTCATGCCCTTTGACTTTGGCTCTCCCTCCTCCTCTCTCCTCCTCCTCTCTCTCCTGCTCGTTTTAAGTAGCCTATTAACTGGATAATGTGTTCAGCAGTTCTGGATGCGCTGCCAGGGGTCCTGTGCAGCTCTGTGGGTAGAGTGTCATTTCACAGTGTGATGCTGTAGGTCTCCATATCTACAAATATGACTAATGAGGCTAATAATGTATTTCTAGAATTCTCTAAATGTCTTTTGGTCAGGATTTTGAACTGCAGCTGAGCTGCTAGATCCAGTCCCAGTACTGCTTTTTAACTCATGTAGGAGGTTATATTGCTCGTGTCACAGTCAATTTGCATAACTCCTTTGATGTGTTTTTCAGAGCCTCATAAAGTCAGGCGAGGTGAGGCTTCATCCAACAAAATATCGAGGAATAAGAGGCTTTTAGATACAAAGAGGCGGTCAGGGTTTAGCATTTTAATTTATTCCATTTACTTCAAATTGTGTATACTTCAGCATTTTCCAAACTGCACCACCATGTTTTTTTAAATTTCCAACCATCCTGGCAGGAGATCACTTCCATTCAGTCATTTTTGTAAAATTACGTAGTTGTCACATTGTGATGTAGTGAGGGCTGTAACTAATTAATATGTTTCTCATGGGGTGAGGTCCGTCCGTCTGTCCCATACTCACTGTCATGAACGTGATATCTCAAGAACACCCTGGGGGGGTTTCTTCAGATGTGGCACAAATGTCCACTTGATTTCAGCGAAAAACTGAGATCACAAAACTAGAGTTTTGTGGTCAGAGATCAAAGGTCGAGGTCGCTGGCTTCACAAAACATGTTTTTGGCCATACCTCAAAAATTCACTTGCTAATTATGCCAAAATTGCACTCAAATGTCAACTTCACGTGTGTATCATTACTTAATGCCATAGGTCAGGAACAGAAAGTGAGACATTTAGTCAAATAATGAATTGGTGACTGTAATCTTGGGTGTCCACCTTGAAACTGTGCTGTTTGTATAGATCTTTTGTGCAGCCGGAGGGGAGAAGCATTCATCAGATTTCAGACTGACAATTCTTAGAGCATGAGCTTGAAACATCACTTGTGGATGTGCCAACAAACTGCACATCCTGCCATGTCTCCCAGAGCACATAGTGACATCTTAAAATTGCTTTTTTTGTACAACCAACCCTCAAAAACCCAAAGATCTTCAACTTGTATCACATAAAACAGAAAAAAGTCTCAAAAACATATTAGAGAAGTTTGAATAAACAAAAGTAGTTTCTGATAAATTTTCTGTTATTTGATAAATCGACTTATTGTTCCTTATCGAAATGCAGTTGCAGGAACAAAAGAATGTTGATGAAAAAATTGGTGGTGGTACAACACAGTAGACACTCCAGGCATTAGAGATTTCACAGTTGGTTCCCAAAAAGAGTTGCTCATATAAACTACAGTGTCAAAATCAAAAATTGGATAATGAGCAAACATTGCATTAAATTATCAACACATGATCAACATGATTATTAACTTTTAAATAGGAAATTCTAGCAGTCCCCCCCATTTTCTAAAGATAAACACAAGAAGTAATGTAAACAAACAACAACATGATGTGTTTGTGGTCACATTTGTTGTAAAAAACTGGTTTAGACTGGACATGAACAGGCGATGCCGTGTGTCTCGTAATGTTTAACAGTGTGTGATGTGTGACTATCACACCTACAGGCAGCCGTGATAACAGCTGCTGTTTCCTTCCAAATCCTGTGTTGTGTCTTTCATCTCTCAGCCAGGTTATATAGAGTTTGTGATGCGTGTGTGTGTGTGTGTGTGTGTGTGTGTGTGTGTGTGTGTTTGCGGAGGTCGGGGGTGCAGTGCTTGACTTGCTGAACCTGGAGGTGGCAGACAACACTCCACACTCTCACGTGCAAAAACAAAGTGTGCCAGCATGCTGAATCAGCCCACATCTAATGATTTCCACATGGTCACGTTTTTTACAAACGCAAACTAACATACTCACACACAAACCAGTTGTGTTCAATCGACCTCTCAGTTTCCAAGATTTATTGTTTAGATTTTAGAGTCCAGACAGCTTTCAGTCAGTGGCATTTGAAAGGGGAAAGTTAACTCATCACCACCCTCATAACTTGTGCTCAAGGAACAGTGCTGTACTGTATTCGATTTCATCCAGGGCAGTGGAGCAAAATGAGAGGAAGGAAGCAGCATGAGCAATGAGTGGGTGGCTCTCAGTTTGGTTCCTGGGACACTGCTGGCTTTATCTATGAAGAGGATTCACAGGTACAACATGTACATGGTTTGCACCTTAACACATTGCATTATCACTTAGTTTCCACGGGCATATTTGTATCATAACACCTTAAAAGGCAGCAAGGTGCCATATTCGTTAGAAACTCTGTCCTTTATAGACTCTGTGTCAGAGTCTGGGTCAAGACCCTGAATCCCCACAAACTCCTGGTCTGTTGCTCTGCTGACCTCTGACCCTTGAAATGATGAATTGCCCCAGAGGGATCAGTTAAATAATTATGAGTAGTTGTAATAGTGTTAGGTTTCTTAATGATATTTAGATAGGTAGACCTGCCAGGAGACAAAACAGTCTTCACTCAGGGTCCAGTTACACGCTGAAGTTTACTCAGTGGTCACTTTTGAAATTTTCATCATTCTGATCACTTTTAGGATTTTTCTGCCATTTTGGCATAAAGGTTGATCTTCACAGTCCATTCTTTACCTTGAAAACGTCAATAATAATAGGAAAATGCACTCAAGTTCCACTTTCTCTCATGCACTGGAGCTTTTTACTATATCCCTCACAGTGTCACTTATTTCCCATTCTTCAGCCTAAATATAGACATATTTGATAACTTGCTGCCTGAAAATGAGTGAACATTCAATTTATACACTGAAGTCACACATATACACAGTTTTCTCCCTTTTCTCTCCGTTATTGTTTTGGAAATTGTTGTAATCCAGAAAAAGATATGACAGACTTTCACCAACATACGCTGTCCATGGCCTCAACTTATGTCATTGCATTATTTCTGGCGCTGGGTATCAGTACTCAATACCTTTAAGGTTTTTAAAGGAATAATCCAGTATCAGTTGGTTTTGCAGCCCAAACTGTCTGTGTTGTGGTGAAGTCGACTGCTGTGTATTTGACAAAGTTGGCAGTTCAGTGTGCCGAGATGCCACCAGAATGTTCGACACTATGGCCATTGTGCACGCCAGTGGCTTTTTACACAGCTGATCGCTTCCATTTACACAATCTCCATTAAACTGATTAGAAAAAAGGGGTAAAAGGGAAAAAGCTACTCTGTACCAAGTGGACAAACGATGGCCTATTTTTGCTTTATGTTTTCAGCATATGACCAGAAATGTACCTAACTATGGGTGATTAAAAACACACTGGAACCGGTCTGAGACGGCAGCGTGTTTGTGTAGGAAAAGGACCAGTCGTATACATTGTTTAAAGGAAGCTATAAAACTCTAGGGAGAGGAGAGTCCAAGAGAATATAGGTCAGGAAACACCATGAGGGCCTCTGGCCAGAGAGGCGAGTCAGGCACGTGTCTGTCCCAGCTGCAGTGGGAGTTTAGGATGTGGGTGCATATTGTGGTGGGAAGGTGGGGGTTCTGTCGGCCTCCTATATATTTCAGTGGTAATAACGATGATATGTGGACAGATTCTTTTTAAAAGGATGAGGCCAATACACTACATCTCTTTATATGGCTTCACAGTGTTTAAAACAGTCTGAAGTCAGACAAGAAATTAGACACTATCATCATCACTCAATCTCAAACTAGCACACCTGTAACTAATTTCAGACACTTATTCATGTTCCTGTGGGTTAATTTACATTTCATTTCAAAGACAGATGTAGAATTCACAAAATAACAGTACATGGCAGAGTAGCTGCAGAAATGTGGGATTAGTGTTATTAGAACCCACTTGCTGTCACCACAGGTGTTGCCACTTTGATGAGAACTGAAATCTTACTATGAATTAAACTTATTTATATTCCTGTTTCATTCATTTCTGATGTAAACATATCTATGTATGTGTAGTCAGTTTATTAAAGGGTCTATGAATTTAGGGAGCAGCTTCCAGTGAGATTTAGTTTACATTTGGATCGTAGTTTGTGCCTTTATCAGTTAAATAAAAATCGATCAGTATTAACTGGCTGATTGGATGGAGAATTGTAAAGTGTCCTGAGTAACCTCCCTGTCCTGTACATAGTTGTGACATTGTAATTAAAAGCACTTGAAGGTTCAGAGCCAGTATGAACTGGTCCAAGTGTCTGTATTTGATGTGACCTTTTGCAAAAGGAAAGTGTGAGTAAATGTTGGTTTTTGAAGTGCTGTTCATAGTCTGTCTTACATAATTCAGTAGTTGAATCAGCCAGCACAATGCTTGCCCTCGGCTGCACCCGCTAACCCCACCAGTGTTTCATATCAGTAAAGGTTGTGAAACAGATTCAGTCTTTTTAATATGCAGGCACAAACTTCCATTACTAAGAAATATCCAAAAACTGATTTACAAGCTGGAATTGACTTTGTTGCCAAGTAACATCACTGAACTTTCTAACAGATACTGGAGGTAATGTTGAACACATTGTTTTGAGTGACCGGGTGGATGTCAAGATGCTGAAGGCCGCAGAGGGGCCACCATATGTCAACCCAATGGACCGCAAAGCCTGTAAACACAACAACTGAGTATGTTGTTGTTGGGGTAATGGCCAGTGTTGCTATGGTGACAGAATGTGAGGTCATTATTTTGACTGTCTGGCTTTGTTTAAGAGGTTTAGCACAACTGACCACAGTGGATCTGGAAATACTGATAAACCAACTCAGATGTTGACGCAGAAAGAGGTTGAGTCACGGGCATTAATGCATGCACACACGTACCAATTTTTTGTTTTATTTTTAAAGATTGCTGTTTTGGCTCTTTGGCTGTTTTTGAAAGTTAAGTACTGACTGAAAGGAGGGAGAGAGAAGGGATGACCTGCAGCAAAGGGCCGAGGTTGGAATTGAACCTGTGGCCGCTGTGGTTAGGACACGGCCCTTGCACATGAGGCGCCGCTCTACCAGTTGTGCCACTGGGCATTGCATACTCGTTTTTATCACCCCTGACTGGCAATGGCCTGATGGCATCTGACCTTTCTGAGGGGTTTAACAAGAAAATGACTTGAAACATCAAAAGCATTTAATCTAACTAATTTTAGACTTGAACGTAATAATAGATTAAATCTAATAATTTTTCCTCAGAACGATTCTGATTATAAAATGCAAACCCAATCCAAAAAAGTTGGGATGCTGTGTAAATAAAAACTTAATGTCATGATTTGCAAATCTTTTTCAACATATATTCTGTTGAATACAATACAAGACAAGACATTTTGTGTTCAAATGATAAACTTTGTTGTTTTTGTCTATGGCTTTATATACGCTCATTCTGAATTTGGTGCTTTCAAAATGTTACAAAAAATTAGGGACAGGAGCATGTTTATCTCTGAGTTACATCACCTTTTCTTTCAACAAAACTCAGCGAGCATATGGGAACCGAGGACACTTAATTGTTGAAGTTTTGAAAGTGAAATTCTTTCCCATTTTTTGCTTGATGTACGACTTCAATTGCTCAGAAGTCCGAGGTCTCCAATGCTGCATTTTGTGTTTCAAAATGCAGCACTTATGTTCAATGCGTGACAGGTCTGGACTGCAGGCAGACACTCTGATACCTGCAATCTTCGTATATGAAGACATGCTGTTGTAACACGTGCAGAATATGACTTGGTATTGTTATGCTGGAATAAGCAGGGATGTCCCTGAAAAAGACGTTGTCTGGATGTTGTTTAAAAACCTTGATGCATTCTGCATTTATGGTGCTTTCACAAAGGTGCCAGTTACCCATGATGCCACGTGCACCAACATACTCTCATATCATTGAAATGCTGGCAGTTGAACTGTAGCGTTCTTTTGTCCTCTAGCAAGTTTTCGTAGTTCCACGTTGCTTCCCTGTCCTGTTTGATAGTGTATCACACTTTAAATTTAACTGAAGTCTAGCAGCAAAGTTGCTGCACTTGTTACTGTTCCTCTCATATCAGTACAGACTGGCAGGGTAGGAGCTGGCATTGGAATTGAAAGTGTCCTGACAACAATAAAAGGCTGCCTGTAGCCCATGTAAGAGAATGGCATATTAGCAATGTCCGGAAAGGCTCGTCTAGTCTGTTTACGTAAATGATAGCATACTGATGGCTATCGCTATTCAAGGGAAGTTTTGTAACACTATTTTGAAGGAAAACGTGGCACTCGAAAACGAGGGGTAGGAGTAAAATTCTGAAATAGTGCCAAGGGGTTGTTGTTTTGACTCTCTAGCTTTTGTTTAAGAAATTTAACACAACTGACAACTGGATCTGGAATACTGATAAACAGACAAAGACATGTGGACCCAAAAGAGGTTGAGTCATGCGTTAAAACGCACTCATACAGTGACTCACATTAAAGCTCACCCAGTAAATAAAACAAAGAGCACATCAGTAACATCATTCAGTATGAATCAGCAGCCACTTTTTCCCTGTCCCTCTTACTTTTCCTCATACACAAACACGCACGCACGCACACACCCACACCTGGTCTTAGCATTCAACCTTTTTCACACTGTTCTCTCCCCAAACCTCCACTTTTTTCCGGGTTTCCCCGGAGCCTTGTTAGAGCAATAATCACCGCTGATTTCCGGGAATAATTTCCTCCACTGTGTGGGAGCAATCTGTGTGTATGTGCATTCATTTGCACATTTCTAAATTTTGTGTGTGTGTGTGTGTGTGTGTGTGTGTGTGTGTGTGTGTGTGTGTGTGTGTGTGTGTATGTGTGTGTATGTATGTGTCCTCTAATGGGAGCTGCAGGTCAGAGCAGAAAACAGGCCGATGATGATATTGTATATGCATGCAGCACATGGCTCACTCTGGCTGGAGCTTTACTTGTGTTTTTGCTAGTTTGAAGTTTCTGTGGTCTCTTTTGTGCTTCTTAATCCAGTGTTGAATGAATATTTTGTGCATCCACTGATAGTGCCGGTTTCACCCATTTAGGCATTAATATTGGCCTCTTTTAATGTTGGTTGACCATCACGAAAACTGTCTGACCTGCCTGAACTCTGTGATGATACAGTATCTGAGTCCTACCGTTTGACTCCACAGAAGCAGACGGCTGGTATTGTAACTGACTTTGCCGAATGTTTGTGCCATCAATCATCGAAACCCACCACAGTCAGACAAGCCAATATTAGATGTCGAGACCAAAGCGGTTTATATCTGAGAATTATGGATGAACAGCTCTGTTCCAGGGTATTAGGTGACCGCAGAGTATTAAAACACAACGCATATAAATTCAACTTTAGAAAATCACAGCTGCTGAGGCTGCTGTTCTCGCTCGCTCTCAGTCGTTCTTGTGTCTTTCATTGTAATGTGCTGAGCAGTTGGCACCTGGATCGCATTGTTCAGTTTTAGAAGAAAGGCCTTTATAAGCTGCACAAAGCACATTTGCACATGGGCACGTTCAAATGGCAGTGAGGGGTCATGTGGAGGAGAGAGAGGCACAAGATCTGATGGTGGTGAGTGAGCAATCACTGTCGTTTAGTTTTGACTGGTCATAATCTTTGCCAGATTTCACTTTGGGAAAATAGGCTATTGTAGCAGAGTGGCCAATATTTAGCCCATTTTTCCTTATGTCCCAAGACTTTTATTTTTTATTTGTCTTCAGAGAGCTTGCTAATGTAGGCCTGTAAAGCCTTTTGAGACACCATGTGTGTTATTTAAATACATTAAAGTTAATCTACAGCAAGAGTTTGTCTGACACTGTGCCCCCTCCCGATAAAATCAAGACAGCTGCAGTTCCCACAGTGCTTTGGAAGATGCAAAAAGGAATTATAAGGGCTGGGCGGGGCAAGTCATACATTTGCTCCATGGTAGCAAAATGCAACTAAATAGTCCTGGTCTGGGGCTCTGCAAAACCCTGCTTTTGTGTGTGTGTCTGTGAGAGGCAGAAAGCTGTAGGAGAGAGAGGCAAAAACAAAACACCAGTGACAGTGTCTTTCGCTGAATCCCCGAGTTCAGTATCAGTATCCAACTCCTCCATTATTGTTTGTTTTGGTGCCATTCGTTGTGTAGTCACCCCCTCGGCCACATGGACAGACATAAAGTGGTTTTAAAGATTATTTTTAGGCTTTTATTGCCTTTAAATGACAGGACAGTGTGAGCATGAAAGGGGGAGACATGCAGCAAAGAGCCGAGGACGGACTTGAACCCACGGCTGCTGGACACAGCGAAGACACAGCCTCTGTACATGGAGCGCCGCTCTATCCACTGAACTACCAGGTGCTCCAATGTGCCCCCAATTGTGTTTTGCACAAATCCTACAGTGTGCCTCGAATGGTTTTTTAAGGAGACTTACATTTTACGCTTTTTGATTGAGAATATACTTGACCCATACACAAGAGGGAATATAATGCATAAAGACTCCTTTCCGTGTTGAATGAGTGCAAACGGCTGTGGCTTGTTCTGATTACTTTAAAGACAAGTTATAAAAATGTGGGTAACGGCTAAACTCTTAGCACAGCCTCTCTTCAAAACAAGCATCCATTTGTTATCCTCTTCAGCTTTTAGGAATCAAGCTAGAGGTGCATACACACAAACTGGACTGGAGTGTGGAACAAGAGATTGTACTTTGTATATGTTGTATATGCACTCAGCTTGCTTGCAATGCATTTAGTCTGTACATTCACAAATTTTGGGCTTCAGGTGGAAGTTTGCGTAGGAGTTCGCAGATATGGGCAAATGATACCATGTGGACCAAAGCAGACCCTCACGGTCACACAGATGTGGAAAGTATAAAGCTAGACAAGGATTCAGTGAGTTATGCTGTAGGCTACAACTTGAGCTATCTTTTTTTTTTTTTGCAGATATTTGAATACATTTTGGTAAATTGGCACCAGTAAGAATATGCCAAATATGATATAAGCAGGTCCCACTTGTGGTGTACACATGGATGTACAGTTTACTATTGCTGGATTACTTAAATACTAAGCAAGTTTATAAACCTGATGATTCCCAAGCTAGTTCTGGAGTTGTTTCTAAGCAGATTCAGAGATGTTCAATTGTGAAAGTATTTGTATCATGTCTGTTTGTTCATTTGACTGACATAAGACAGAGAGAAGGAGTGAAGGAGGAGAAAATGTGAGTTTTGCAGCAGTCATGCGCTAATTATTTTGAAGTACCTTAATTAAAGTAACTCGCTGTCTCTCTCTCGTGCCCCTCAGGGGAGGCCCACCTCATTTCTAAAATCTCATATCTACATTTCTGGAATGGTACATTGTTTTCTGTTGTTGTTTGACTACTTTAGAATCGGTGTATTTTTACACAAAAGTCTCATCTGGTTTCAAAAGTTGTTGTGCACCTAAATGGGTCACGGTATGTTTTCTGATGGGCCCCGTTGAAAAGAACGCTCATTTGGTTTTAATGAGCCGTGGTCACAGGTTAAGAGGCCACTCTTACTTACATCTGGGTATTCAAGTGATGTGATCCCCAGTACAGGAGGTCATCTTATTTTAAAGCGTAGTTTCCTGTGGATCAGACTGGATTACTTGGTGGGAGATTTCTGTACCTCCAGCACCTGCAGAGCAATTAAATCAGTCTTTTAACCTCTTTTCCTGAGCAAAAGTCCTTACAACAGTATGCCTGTGGTGTACATTGATTGCCACTAACGGTGGAAAATCTCTAATGTGGTTGGAAGGAGCGTCAAGTGCTTTAACTAATAGAAAACAGATATTTGCTCTAATGTAGAGTGTCCTGAGAAAACTGCAGACTCATAGGAAGCTCAGGAAAACAGCCAGGATTAACATTTGGGGGACTGAATCAGCTATTGATTGGCCTATTGCTTTAAAAAAATGTATAAATAATTAACCCTTTGTTACCTGAGCAAATTGGCTCGATTTCTTTCAAAAACATAGGAGGGCAATGAGCAGCTTATCAACATATGGCCCCAAAAATAGCAATTAGTAAAAAGTTACAAAAAAAATCTAAAAATATGCCAAAAAGAGAAGTAAAGTATAAAAAAAATGGAAAGAAAATGACCTCAAGAAAGTGTTATTTCTTTAACATAATTTCAAATATATAACAAGACAATATAGTTCTCTGGACATTTTCCCTTGTTTTTGATCACATTTAACGATCCCCCTCAGCTAATTTTCAGATCACTTCCTGTTTACCCTTAACTATTTTTTTGTAGTTTGCAGGACATTTCTTGCCAAGTTGCTCATTGTGTTTTTTTAAAACCAAATTTCTCTGGTTTCAGAGATTTAAATGCTAGTGAGGTTGATTAATATAAATCGATTATTACCTGTGGAAAAAGAGCATCAGCTAAATATTTGCATTGGAAGGCATTTGAGGCCCAGACACACAATAAATGGACAACAGAGAACTAGTGGAGACGAAGGTTGTTTCACATCACCTGTGTCAAAAAGGCCAGAGGGACCACAGACCACGACCAGCTGTCACGTATGTTTGTGCTTGGATGAGAGGAAATAAGGCTCCTACCAGCAGGCAGCAGTAGTCGATATCTATAATTAAAAAGGGGAAACCAGAAAGCCAAAAGGACAGATTCAAGATGCCAGTTAGCACATTAACAACACAACCTGATGTTGAAAGAGCAAATTCTGTTTACCATGTGCTAGTGAAAAAAACCCTAAAACAAACAAACCATAAAAAAATAACCAAGTGTTTCTACAGAGGAACACAATGACAAAAAAAAATCTTACCTAATATAACAAATGCTTTACTCTAACGCCCTCTTGGCTTTTGTCTTTTGTTCACTTTCCTTGCTTGTCTCTTCTCACACACTGAGCTTATCCCAAATCAGAGTGATTTCACTTACCAATGGGCCAATACAACATGCCGAATCAGCTAAAGAACAGCAGACATGGGCTAACTAGTGCCAATGGTGCGTGATACACAGTAAAAACTAGGTCAATAAAAGCTCACCAATGACCTGACATTGGCCGACTGCTGACCATTGGCTTGGCGTCTCAGGTCCTTTAAATTTCATATTCTTTTATATTTTCCAGTATAATGCTTGATAAAGAAAGTGCACTGCATAATCTTCCAAAAATCTGCTGAATATCTGTAACTACAGCTTTTCTTTTTTGCTCTCTGTGCTGATAAGTGAACTGGTCTGTCATTTCTATCCTGAATTTATATATTTTTATTACTTTTAATTCTGTTTTTGTTCCCTTAATGGATCTGGGTCTCAACCTTGTTGGTTGCTTAAAAATGTTTTGAAATAGGGAGTCCATTTTTTTATTGCTGTTAGTTTGGTTTTATGTCTTCATATTCTTCTATCTTTATGTCTTTTCCTCTTTCTTACTATATTTCAATATTTCACCCCCTGCTGTCTCCGTCTCCCTCTCTCATCCAGTGTAGACAGCTCCTCCCACCTCCTTCACAGCCCCTCATTCTCTTTTGCCCTTTTTCTTCTCTCTGACCCACTAAAGTGAGATCCCATCATGTTTTTCCCATCATCCTGTCCTCCCACCCTGTGGTGAGGCGGTGAACCCCCGGCCGGAGGTATAAAGGACATGATTTACAGGGCCTCTCCGCAAACAAAAAAAGGAAAAAGAAAGAAAAAAAACATTAAATGAGAGATCAGTTTTCCAGCACAGTAGTCTTATGCGTTGACTTTAAGTTTTGACTTGAAATATGGTGCTCCAGCCCTGACACAGTGTGGTCCAAGTTTGTGAGGTTGCAAAAGTGCCAAAATGTAATTCCATGGGAGAAGAAAACTGTGATAAAGCAGGTTTCAGTTTTCTCTGTGTGCATTTTGTTGACATGTCTGGATGGAGCAATATGGACATCCAAATGAGGGAGGAAGTAGGAGCAACAGTTAAGCATTAAGGCCGAAGGCTGCGGCATTGACACATTGTATTTCTCAGTTTTAATTGAAAGCACGGGATGTAAAGTCCCGATTAAAAGAAATCTGGCTTTTTCATCTTGATGGTCAGTTGTTGATACAGTTTAAAGCTAAGACGTGCAAAACCTCTGCATGCTGCTGCAGTGATGTTTGAACTACAGGAAGACGGTCTTGTTGTTAAAAGCTGTTGTCAAGAATGCTGTTTAAAATTAGCTCCTGCAAAATTTGGAAGAGGCGACAGTTGGCAAAGTGTGATGCTGCTGTTGAATCTGAAGTGAGAAAATCAAAACATTTTGGATTGGACTGGACATTATTGACACTGTTAATGTGAACAAGTGTGATAAGCATGTCAACATTTCTCTAAAAGCAAGAGTATCAGGATTTTTGATGTTCTGCCACACAGATGGATATTTTGAAGCATTGCACAATGGCTGCTCCAATCAGAAATATTTTCAATCATTGAAGCAAGACACCAGCAAATGTTTGATTTCTTAATACTCCAAAATAGTCCTTTGAAAACCACATATTTTTCCAATACAAAATTGGAAGCATTTCTGCTTTTAATCAGAAACAACCTGCTTCATACTTTCACAAATTTTCACCCGGGAGCTTTCCAGCATAAACACTCTTCAGCTTTGACCATGGCTGACAAAGCACAGTCAAGTTGATTGTACAAAACCTCAAATTGCGATTTTTAAACCACAGATGTTACACTAAAGAGTCAATTAGGCGTTTGATTAAGCCAATCACTGATTCTGCGTGCTAAAAATGTAGTATTCTTGAAGTTAGAGCATCAGGCCTGTGGCTGGAAATTCACTAAATCGCATCCTGGATGGAGTTAAGAAGAAAAATGAACAAAATTTTCCAAACCCAAAGCAACCGAGACATTTTATTCTGAACTGGTCTGGTGGAGCAGGTCCATAGTCAATAGGAGAAGACTGTGTTTACACTGGAAAACTCCCAGGTGGTTGTGTCTGAAAATGTAGACCTACCCCAGGTTGATATAACTGGCTAATGAAGTGGATGAATGGAGTGAGAATCTAACCTCTAAATGCTGAATTTATTAAGTTCGATATTTCCTTGCCTGCCACAGTGGCTGCACCATCTGCATTGAGGCGTTTTAAATATGTTCCGTATCACATTTACTTAATCAAAACTGAACACCTGTCGTGCTTGGGCGGCAGCTGCAGTGGTGACTCAGGTTCTAAAATTGACTTTTTCATTACCCCTACGTTTGTTCTCTGTTATATTATTACTTTTTCTGCATAATGAGTACTTTTACTTTTAGTACTTTAAGTGTATTTTGATGCTAATATGGGTACTATTACTTCAAGAAGATTTTGAATGCAGGAATGTTACTTTGAAGCTGTAACCAGGGTTTCTAACACATTTGTTTATTTGTCTTGGCCTGTAATTATAGCAACATCTGTTGCCATGTATTGATTTTTTATTTTTGGAGCTGGACCGTTCATTAGGAGTTCTTCTGAAACCTTGTGGTTGTTTGTTGCACTCCACTCTGGCCGCACAGAGCATACTTTTGGCGCCGTTGGAGCAGAAGAACATGAGGTGCAGTGAAAGTTAAACTTAATTATTAATTGCACTAGAAGTTTGCTTTCACTTGCCTCTTCAACAGCTTCTCCTCTTATCCATTGATCTGATCTGATGAGCTGTGATTAGTTTAAAATTATTCAACCAGCAATTAAAACTTTTTAAGCTGCTGCTGAGGAAAAAAAACCTCATGAAGTGCTCTGTACTGCTTTGAGGGACATGCAAAAACCTCTAAATTTAGAGGACCCACATACAGCTTGTGGCCTTCTGATATTGTACTCTTTGAAAGCTACACCTCAAAGTTTGTGGGCAAGACATAGGACCCTGGGAACATAGAGAGAACCCTGTACGCAGTAGGCGATTTGAGGCGGGGATTAGGGGGGATGCCATGCCCCTTGTTAGCAAAGTGACCAAAATGCATCCCCCTTGTTAACCTGCCAAAATTAACCTGTAACTGTTCAGCTGCTACAGTTACATAATTCGAGGTAAAGTTGTACCGTCAAAACTATGGTGCATTTTGAAAAATAAGCAATACTAGTCAGATGCTGTGGACTCAGCTTCTGGCGCTGCACAGAGCTGATCCAGCTGGGCAGCACACTTAATCCTGTTGTTAAAAAAAAAAAAAAAAAAACTGAATAAACTCACTCCTCTGCTTTAAAATGTAAAGGTGTATTTACAGATCATTTTAATACACAGTTATAAGAAAAGACAGTAGTGGTAGGAAGATAACTGGCTAAAATGTAATTGTAGAGATTAGAGATGTTTACACAAACATTAGATGCATTTCAAAGTAAAATTACAAATAAGTTAATTACAAAATTACAAGCTGGCAGTTTAAAGTGTTAACACTGAGCTTCCACTCTCATCCTGAGTGCCTACCCCGAACGCAAAGTGTTGGTGTTGTAAATGCAGACTTGTTTTTGTTGGGGAATCAAACATGCAAACTGCTGGGTACCAGTCGAGTCTGTCTGCCCGGCAGGTTACCATGTTGCAACATAATCAGAGACACATTGAGCCCTGGTCAACATCATCTCACTGCTGCCAGCAGAAAACGACAGTGCCCTGACAGACGGACAGACACTCCTCCTGAACCACAACACTGTCAGACAGTGACAGGCTAGGCCCATAAATTTCACTGCTGGATACACACCAGTACATCTGTGCTTCAGCGTCAAAACAAACCCCATACACCCATAAATAAAGGTTATTACACTTGCATAACCACAACTAAGAATAAAGCTACTTAAGGACTTTCTGGAATTCACCCATTAGGTCATTTTCTTTTTATAAGGTCTGGTCAGTTATGTAATGTCATGACACTTATCCTCCTCAGTATCGTATATTATGTGCAGAGAGTTCATCTACTGGAAACAACAAAACCGAACTGGTAGAGTCAAAGGCAGTTTACAAAGTTTACAGATCATTTAAACTGTCTTACAATTCACAGTGCACAGCCCAGAGCAACCAAACCTACAATTTTCAATTTTATAGGATTCTCACGCTCACGGAAATCCTGGAAAAGTCATGGAATTCCACAATCACATTTTCCAGTCCTGGAGAAGTCAAGAAATTAGTAAAAAAAAAAAAAAATTTGTTGTGTAATGAATGTAATGAAATGTAATTAAATTTTCACAGAAATCCTCAATGGATAACCCCGCATGTAATGTAACATAATGGCAAATTTAATTTCTGTAATGCATTGACGTACTGTGGCTCTCATATGTGCTGATTCATGACGTTTTCTTTACCATTATTTATGTTTCTTAATTCTGAAACTTTGTCCATGAAAATATTTGGGAACTCCAATGGGTAAACCTTTGGCTAATTTCTGTTTTTTTTTTTTTTTTTAACTATCAATTCTGATTATGTAATTGAAATATTACAGTAGGAAGACACCAATGGCACTGCTCCTCCTGAACATGTTGTGGTAAAACGATCAGAGTTTGTACAGGTTTGTATTGTACACAGAGGCCTTGACTGAAGTTTGTACTACATGATGATTAAATGCTGGTTTGAGGATTGAGGCTAATTATTAACAGCAAGGTCAGACCTTGACAAGACTAGAACACAGAAGTTTGTGGCACTAAACAGGAAAGCTAATGAGTTAAACACTCAGAGTCTACACAGAGATTTTCATCCTGTATATTGAAAGATTTTCAATAAGTATCACAATTATATCCTCAAATGGTTGTAGTGTGAGCCAATACAGATGTTTGTCACTGCTGTCTTATATGCATTCACAATAAAAATGAAAATCTTTACGTCAATATTTAGAATTTTGAATATAACAAACTCCTACACAAACCTTTGTTTAAATGCCTTTAGCAAATGTGTTATCAAAACTGAAATGTTCAACATCATATACACCAAGTTCCCAGCAATTTGTTTTTTGAAAAAATGAATTAATAAAAATAGGTCCCAGAGGTTTTACAAAGTTCCACCCATGCTGACACTTTCTTTACACTTTTTGATTAATACATTTTATTGGCTGTCATTAAAAGAAAATGCAAGTACAGATAATCAGTAAAATGCCAATTATTGGCCTTAGTAATCAGCCAGGCCCATAATCTGTCAACCCCTTATCCAAATCTCAAAATGATTTAAAAATCCTCACATTTGTGAAGCTGGAGCCAACTTTTAATTATTTTTTATTTGTTTAATGTAAATTAACAAACAATGATGAAAAACAGTTGCTATTTCATTTTCACTTGTACTTCCTTTTTTTTTTAATCCCTTGAGCAAAAGTAAACGCCACAGCTTTTTTTCTCTTTTTTTTCTCTGTCATGTAGTACTAGATTTGAACATGCATCCAGTTTTCAGATGATGAGGATCTTTGCTCATTGCTAATGCCTCAAGAGCATACATTTGTGAAGTGAGCGCTTACTTAAATTCTATGATTTGTATCCAAATAATGAGAATTATGTTTGATTAATGATTGATTGATGATTGTATGATTAATGCTGTACTTTTTGATGCATGTCAGTGAAATTAATGCATATTACCAACTATATTACATAGTACATCAGTTATGTGAAAGTGTAGCATCACTTTGACAGGACGTTGGAAGGAGTTCTGTACAGGAGAGCACGCACAGAGTGATGGTGGATCACTCTATTTTTCCACTTATTCTATAGATGGATGGGGGATTGTTTTTCTGTCATGTTTTCATGTACTTGGATTGTAAAACCATCAGGAGTTACGAGTATAGGCATTTCCAAGTCTTTCCTGTATTTAGATGATGAAACACTTGCAAGAGTCTTGAGGATTGAGCGTCAACATCAATAACAAAGCAGATCGATCAAGCTCAGTCTGTTGACTAAAATAAATCTGGGGTCATAGTAATCCTTGGGGACTCTGTTACCTAACTCGTGTTTACATAGTAACAAAACAGACTAGCCAAGAACATAAAACATGTCTAATTCCACACAGCAGGTGTTACGAAGATGAACCGCCAACACTGTGCAATATTAACCACTGCATTATGTCAATAATATGTCAGCTTATAGTAACTTATTCCAAAATTCTGATTTTTAAACACAAGAAACCCCGTTGGAGGTTGAAGATTGTCTCCTTTCCCATTGCCAGTAGACCAGAGCTGTGTACACGGCTGTGCAGCAGATGGGTATGCCTTTTTATTTGTGTTTGTTTCATTGGTGTGTCATGTTTGACTCATATGGATAGGCTGTAAAACAGGTTAGTAAATAAGAGAGAGCAGCATGGAGGCCAGTGAAAGTGTTACAGCAGTTAGCTATTGTTTTATATACCCTTTATTTAGTTTCTCTTCCAAACTTGGTGCTGACTAATTTGGAAGGATGTTGCTGCTTGGGCGATGTTTTTTTAGCAGCACGATACAGTATCACGCCAGAAAAAGGGCTAAAATTAATGTGTCCACCCAGGTGTTGTATTTCTGTCAGTGCAGATGGAAGTCAATCAGAGCTGAAGCTGAGAAATACCTGTGACTACTTCAGAGTCATTTGACTCAGGAGTGAATGCCAATTTTCCCACTAAACAAAAACGCCAGACGTTAGTGGGTGTCAGTGAAGTTGTTGTGCAGTGGGGAAGGGGCTTATTTCAGCCAGGATCAAATGATTAGAACTTGTAAATTTTGATTTGGTGCACTAGAAAACTAACTAAAAAGGAAACAATAATCTAATTAGCAAAGGCTAATAAAAGCTCACAATTGTCATGAAGTTGACTGAGGCTTAGGTCCAGTATTCAGAATTTTCCAAAAATTCAGTAAATACAATCATTCACATATTGATGCTTTTAAATGTTTCACAGAATTTGCAAGGGGTATGCGCAGCGTAAGCCCCTGTTTGATGGCAGATCATCGAAATAAGCTGCTATCACTACCAGTTTTTATTCAAAAATCGTGTTGACAACTTGACAATAGCTTGCCTCTCTGAATGTATGAAGATGATATTGGTCACCTCATGTCCGTCTTTGAAATAATTCATTTAATGTGTCACAATAACATAAAATCTTTGCTTTGATAACAGCAGTTAAAAGAGGGTTAAATTGGTCAAATCCATGTCAACATTAAAGGAAACAGATTTATAATGTAACATCTGTGGTAATCATGCATGGAGAGTCTCCAGAACTGTAAAGTTCTCTAACAGGATGTTAATATTTTAAACATAGCCGCAGTGGACCTGCAGTATCAGTGTAGCACTAAACAACTCAAATTTAGACTCTTACTGAATTTTTTAGATGAAGATGAAATACAGATGTATATGTGTATTTTGAAGAGCAAGACATTGAACAAAATCTTAGAGATTCACAATGAACACTTGTTTGTTAGTCTTTTTCTGCATTTTAGAATAAATGAAACACTTGCCAGTGAAAAACAGGCCAGTGTGAGGTTGTCTGTACGTTGTGATTGTTGGAAGAGAAAATGAGTTGGACAGAAGTCTGTCCAGCTTCCAGGCTTCGATACAGATGAGTTACTAATAGTTTGGAAATGAAGGGACAGGGGAGGATATTAAATTATCACTGCAGTCAAAAGAAAACCTCGAATCTCTGAAGACGTATACTTTTCACCCCGCAAAAAACATCCATCTTAAACTTGTGTCCTCCCTGAAAAAAGGTGAAAACGTGTGAGATAATTTCACTTGTTCCCAATGCACTTTTGAAAATATTCTTTAAAAAAGTGATGACATTGTGAAATAGGAATAATATCACTCCAGAGGCATCAAGATTAAAATCTCTTGAAAATTGCTTAAACAAGCCAGCTTGCTTTAGTTAGGATTACCTCACCCCTCTGGCAGATTGTGCCTCCCTAACTTTTAGAGAAATACAGTTTGAAGACTCACCATTACACTGAATGACCTGTCAGGATGGATAGATTTTGCAGTGCAGGAGAAAGAGAAAACCGTTTCATTTTCCAGGTGACGCCAACAGTTTTTTTTTTTTTTTTAACTCTACAATAGGCTTTGGATGGTTTCTGCAGGCTTTAAGGTTATATCACTCCCTTAGCATGTCGGAGGATGATGTCAGCTTTAAAGTAAAGATGAAAATGAAGCAAAAGCCAAAACTGAAAATGCTAAATTTCCACAAGACCGAGGCGTTACATAACAACACTGGACAGTGATGCTTTGTCGTAAATCCCCTGGTGGCGTATAAAACTCTGGCCAGTTATTTCTGCAAATCAAAGCCTGATTGACGGGCTGTTGAAGCAACTAGGACACACACACACACAGATGACACTGGGCAAAGTGCCGTGCATGCAAAACAGTGGATATCACACACTTTTCATGCACTCACAGTGACACGACTGCACTTATGAATACAGAGCAGAATGAATAAAAATGCATGAACACATACAGAAACCCTCAGTGAAGATGCGGTTTGATATTTGACCAGATGTCTGCACCAAGAAGAATTTATAGACTTTCTGTTTTTGTTATTATGTGAAGGGAGAAGTGCAGAGGAAGAGTAGGCACATTCACACACAATCATATAAAATCATATTTAAAAAAACAGACATTTCTTTATATGTTATTGTAGGACGATAGACTTTTATATACACAATACATACACACACACACACACACACACACACACACACACTGAAAGAAGCTCTCTCTCACACACACTCACACACACACCTTATTGGCTTTCAGTAAGTCAGCAATGAAGCTCATCTTGTGTTTCTGGTGTCCCTCTCTGTTTCGGGATTTACCGTCCCTCTCTGAGGAACATTTAGGTAATGCTTCTGCTTCGCTGCCCAGATTTGTTGAGAACACAGCCATACACTAAACGCAGGAAAAAGCTAGCAGGAGCACCTGCTGCTGCATGAACCTGGACGACCAGGCGAAACCTCTGATCCCTCGCTCAGATCACCCTGTAAATCACCTTCTGCCTTCAAGAATTTGGACACATTGAAGGAGGTTTTTTTTTTTAGCCTTGAGATAATTCATATGCATGCATAGATTGCGTCAAAGCAGGTAACATTCAATATAACCATCACCAAAACTGCCAGATTCAACAGATGTAAGGGAATTTGTACTGGAGACGCTTCTTGAGACGTTTGGGAGGTACAACAGAGAAGACAGTACACCATACTTGTCACTGTGTGCTTCAGCACATCATGCCTGTGGCTGAAGCATAGACTGTGTTTAGTGTCTGTGACATTTAGGGTTGGGTACCAAACTCTGTGCTTTGAGGGGTACCAAATTACGTTGGTATATTAAGTACCGATTCATGTTAAATCCACTGGTGCCAAATTTTGGTACAACTGGGTGAGATTGCTGGGTTTAGAAGTGCCATCAGCAGCTCCGTCTGCAGATTCTTTGACAGCTCGGTTGGCTGCCCAAAGAGCCAAAACTATTGCTGCGACAATTGCAGCATGTGGTCAATTTTCTTATTGATATTATTTTAGTAATAGCTTTGTATCACTGCTAGAGAAGCAGACACACATACACACCCAGACAGAAGATTAGCCCTTCGTGTTATTAGAAGAGAGCAGAGGAGCAGAGTTGTGTTTTACTGATAAAAGGAACTGTTAGGTGCCAAATTCCAGGTACTGGAACTGGCATCTGTTCAAATGTGATACCCATCCTAGAAGCATCGCTTATTAGTTTGATTGTTTTTGGGTTTTTTTAATTCATGGAGGCAGTTCAAGTACAACATTTTTAAATATTTACGTCACAGATTTTATTTCTTTACAGTAACTAACATAACTAGCTTCTGCAGGGATCTTTTGAAGCTTTGAGCATAACCTTATAAAGAAGCCTTGGCCAAGGGACTGCAGATGAAAAATAGTTCAAAAATAATTCTGGCATTTTTATACCTTCATTGGCACTGTCCCAGCCCAAAATATGAAAATGAATGATCTTTAATACACATATAATGCCTTATACTCCAGTTGTGTGTGTGTGTGTGTGTGTGTGTGTGTGCGTGTGTGTGTGTGTGTGTGTGTGTGTGTGTGTGTGTGTGTGTGTGTGTGTGCATGCAATTAGTGATCCTTGTGATCCTGCAAATCACAGATTTGAACATGTGACCTTTTTGCATAAAGTTTCCTCTTATAACTCCATGAATGCCCCTGATAGTTGAGGTAAATGTCTTTCTTGTTTTAGTGGGTGCAGTGTTGCCAAAGTTGGTTCTGGCCAATTTATTTTGTAACATTTTTATGTATCACTACAACATCTTTGTGCTGAAATAAAAGGGTATTAGCCTTGTTTCATGTTGACATTTTAGGGAATTTCAAGGGAAATTACAGTAAAATGCGGTGTTGAACACAGCACAGCCTTAATCAGCAGTAACAGGCACTTCTGACATTTTAGTCCTTCTTAGTGACAATAGAAGAGTAGCTTTAAAAAGAGATTTAACGTTTCTTTTCCCAAATTCCCTGAATGTAAAACTCAAAAACTGTAGCTGGAATCTGTTCTTTCTCACTTGTATCTGTAAAAGATTACAGAGATAAGAGTTATTATTTTTTAATGAGATTACGGTAACACCATAATCCATTTCTTCCTACCCCTGGTTTCCTGTGACGTCTTGACGGAGTAATAAGGTCCACACTTTTTGTTTTCATAGGTGTGAGCAGTTACTGCAATACTCTGTGTAAATGGCCTTGCCAGCCAGCACGTCTCTCGGGTTTCTCTCATAATGAAATAATGATGACGGATGTGAGAACCAGAAATCTGACAGCTGAGGGGGGCGACTGAGAGAAAGACTCAACACCTCTGTTTCTGTACCTGTCTGTCTCTCTTTGTCTGCCTGAGAATAAAAGATACTGCCGCACCACACATGATGTTCAAACTGCAGCTGTCCACATTTAGGTGTATACGCAGTAACTGAATGTTTGCTTTGATACAAACTTAGCTGAAGGTTGTAGTTTGGATCCGACATATTTGATCCTTGGTGCATTTTTTGTGTGTGTGTGTGTGTGTGTGTGTGTGTGTGTGTGTGTGTGTGTGTGTGTGTGTAGCAGCAGCATTTGCAAATGCTCATTTGAATTTCCCCCCATGAGGCGTTCATTATCTGTGTGATAGGAAGCCAAATTAATCACTCCTGTCTCCCTCTTCAAAGTACCTAATTATCTGCACATGACTTAATGCTGCAAATAACCTTGGAAAGGACAATAGAGCTCTTCGCTGTTTAGCATTAGCAGAGATGTTTTTAATTTTGCAGTTATGGCAACAGAAAATAATACTAAAGCTCATGAGTCTTACCATCTTTATAGTCCAGTGATTCATACTATATTAGATATTCATAGACCTTGTCTTCACCAGCAATGGGACAAGAGATTTTTTTACTCACAACATAACATCTAACTCTGAGGGTGCGTCAGCCTGAATGTGAAGTGAATTTTCACCTTGCATGACTTTGCCAATACAGCCACTGTTTTTTTTGTTTTTTTTTTTTAATATTTCACAGCAGGCTAATACTTGCCCTTAATTATATAGGGTTTTTTTTTAGGATTTTCGAGGTGGGACTGTATGAGATACTTATGTATAATAAGTGTATTACATACTGCAAATAAGCAAATAGTGTGAATTTCAGTTGTCAGTGTCATTTGTGCTGCCTCACTTGCTTCATTTACACCTCACTTTAAAATAAATGTTACAAACACAACCTACTTGGGGTATTTGCTGCATAATAGCATCCAAGGATATTATAGCATCTCCCTGTCAGCGAAAATCAGACACTGTTTTTCCTTTTGACATAAAAAACAGAACAGTAACTCACATAGAAACTCAGAGAAAGATTCCTTTTATATAACATCTTACATTTAATACAATAAGATGTGTACATCTGGCCTGCAGAGCAGCATATTAGCTGGAAATTGTATCATAACTCAGAGGCTGTTGGTTTCATTCCCTGCGATGAGTCAACTGCAGTTTTTTGGGGTTTTTTTGTACATCAGTATGACATTTAACCCCTTCCTTCTCTCTCATTGAAAGATTGTCTGAGTTAGAGCTTCAGTTGTACTTTAATCTGTTTGATGATAAAACCTCAAGCTGTTTGTTTCAACTTGCAAAGCATTTTCTTTGAAAATGACATGTGGTTTGCAATAGATATACAGTAGATCAAGTTTTCCATCAGCATTGAAATAACACATATGGCATTTCTGTTATAGCTGGACCATTCCTGTCACAATAATATGAAGCCTATGTATTTGACGATCAACAGAAACAGACGCCAAGCAGTAGGAGTAAAATCAGAGAGGACGATGAGAAAAGTCCTGAGACAACTTATTGTCTTGCTTTGACTTGGCGTTGGCGGGATGGAAATTGTAGTCATGGATTTGATTTTGACCTTTAAATTGAGGATACTGGTCAAAGTCACGAACTCACATCGATGTCTCTAAAGTTGAGTTCAAAGCATGAAACCAAACCAGAGAACAAACCCTTTTCTCTCTGATTGTGTTTCTACCCAGCTCGTTAGGAGAAAGGGAAGCAAAATGCCAAACTCACGGTTTCAAATTGGGAGTCAAAAAAACAGGGGGTGACGTCACGGTGGCTACATCCATTACTTTTATACAGTCTATACTTAACAATCACATATACATCATACAGCAGCTCCAAAGTCAGTTCTGTGATGCTGAAAAGGAATAAACAGATCAAAAATCAACTATATAATGTTAAATCGTATTCACCCTGCAGCTTGGCTGTAGAGGTCATTGCAGTACAGTTTCAGGATAATTGCATAATCCTGGATCTTTACAATTACTGACATGCTACCATTTATCCGGGCTGCTTGCCCGTCTGTCTGTTTTGTATATCTCTGTATGTATAATATATAAGATCGTCTGCGTTGGCCGTAATGCTCTCAGTCTAGTGAAGGAGTCGTCTCTTTAAAAGCCTCCTGGATCAGCAATCGGAAAACAGGCTGTTATTAATCAATGACGGGATGAAGCGCTGCCATGTGATCTGAATTTATTCTCCACTTATTCCTAGAAGAAGAGCTACTCTTGATTTGTTCAAACACAACACTGGAAGATTCTGCAGATGGTTAAATGTTTCTTGGAAATGTCCTGGTTGGGATTCATTTGAACAAGGCTGATTTTGTTTTACTTTGAAAAGACAAAGAACGTCTATGAAGACAGGCTCTTGTTTTGAGGCGTGGGTTAAGTCGCAAGTTTGTAAAATGTCTTTGAACCTCATGTAGGGTTTTAATACTTCCCAGTCACTTCTAGGACGTTTGTTGTTATGAGTGGATAAACTAAAAGTCTGACTTCAGTCAACATATCAAGGAAGAATGCTGCTCCAGAGTTATAGGTAGAATTTCTGCTTGATCAACAGACAAAATCTCACTGCTGTTTATACCAAACTTTGACAAAACCATAATAGCAGAGGTGAGAGGGCTACAGTGCAGAACCGCTCTTCCCCTTCTGGTGGAACCTGTCAGACTATTTTGGTAACAATCCAAAATCAATAATCCTACAAGAAAGCCCACTTTATGCAAAGACTGGCCAGATGTGCTGAGAAAGTAAACAGGGTTTGAACATCTGTCTTGAACTTACTGAATCATTCTTCATGTAGCTTACTCCGTCTCTTTAAGCCTGTTCAAACCTGATATTATCATGTGTCTTGGCTGATCTGATCCCAGGTGAGCAGCTCTAAATCTGTTTTTACATGTTTCTCGGGGGTCCACTCATGATCTTTCTCCCCTGCTCCATATGCAAAAAAACACATGAATCCTTTTAGTTTGCAAAGACCAAATGTGTGTTGTTTTTGACCAGCGGGTGGTTTGTCGTGCTAAACGCATACTTAACAGCCATTAACATATAAAATGGTATCGTATTTAACCATGGAGCGGCTTGCAGTGCATTGATTCACCCAGCCCTTCCTTGCCCCTCTAACCCCACTCCCACCAGCCTCTCTATTTTTCCATCCATCAAGCACAATCAAAGGTCCCCTCACCTCCCTGGTGAAAACTCTGCACCAAGGACATTTGGTGAGAGTCCACCCACACACACATAGTGAGATGGCTAATTTTGAGCATCACAATACCTAAAGGTTATTAACAAGTCAAGTGTGAGTTTTTTGGTACCTTTTAAAAGCGGCTGCTGTGCTAACTTGTGCTAACTGGGCAAACTACTTCTTTTTCATGTTTGCATTGAATCGGTGGCAAAAAAGGACAGTTTGAGTCACAGAAGCTAGGACTTAAGGTTCCTTCATTTTGGCCCAGGACTCATTAGCACACACACTGCCTGAAAATGGCCATATGCTCCCTAAACCAACTCTGCATGTTGTCTGAGCAATAGGATCTCAAGGCGCATTGAGGATGCATTGGGTGCATTTGCAGCTGTACTTAGAGCTGCACATGTGTGATCTGATCACACAAAATGCATGTCTACAAACAAGTGCAACACCATGAATGCCTATTAGGAAAGAGTGCATCACATAGAACGTGTGTTGTTTTCCCTATTTGAATGATTATTATGTCTTGCCGCTCTCTGTAATTCTGGGCTTTTCACCCCACGTTTGAGGTTGGCAGTTCTGACCAGCTATAAATGTTTCTCCTTCAGAAGAAATCGGGTGAGACACGTACAATTTCAGCCCTTTTGTCCGACGTTGGTGTCTTGTCTGTCACATTTGTTGCAGTACAAATTAGTGTATGCAGCTTTGTGTTTGTAAATTTAAGTGACAAGTGTAACCAAGCATCGGTTTGAGTGTTGAAGTCCGTGTGGAGTGTCTTAAAATACTGTTCTGCCGCTGACAGCTGATTTGGGATGATCCCTTGATGTAATACTGCATGACAAATCCTTAACATCTTAGCATTCACGTGTTTGTTTTAGCACTAAATCCTATCGTTACACACCATTATCCAAAATATAGCGCAATAAACATGTTCAGTGAGAAATGAATAGGAAATGTGCAATGTGTTTTTCTGAATGGGCAAAATACCAGAGCCAACACACGGTAAAAGACTCTGAAGTAACTAGAGAAATGTGCAGGAAAGGAAGTAGTGATTCTGATGGGTTGTTTTTCAACAGATATATATCGTATGTATAGGAGTGCATTCATGTGGTCTTACATCTATCTGTGTTTTTCTACGTGTGTGTTTATGTGAGCCACATGGCATCCGTCAAGTGTCAACTCCTCCCACATCAGACACGTGTGGACAGAAAACAAAACCACAGAAAACCACAGAAACCTGGCTGCAGAAACTGGGTCACCACCTTCACAGACGTGTTTGGCAAACACACACACACACACACACACAAAAAAAACACAACACGTTGGAGGAAAACTTAAAAACGTGACCAGGACTCCTGCTAAAAAAATGTAAACAGAATGATTCAGAAAAGTAATTGAAAAAATGTGTTTTTCTGCTAATTTAAAACAAAGAAGTGTTTCAGAAGAGAGAGTTTTGATTCACCATCTTCATATTGTTCTGATTTTCATCACTTTCTTCTTCCTCTTTGTATCTTTAGCTGTCTTTCTCATAATCTTCGCCCTCTCATTCGATGCCTTGTGGTTTCTCCAGCAACGCAGGCTCTATCCAGCAGACTATTTATTTTTCATATAAACTATTGCGCTGTGTCTCCCAACATCGAATGGGTCTAACTAAACCCATTAGGCCAGAGATAACAATATAATCTACTTTAACAGATGCAGCTCAGGAGTTAGAGCCAGTCTTTTTGACTTTTTCAAACCACAAATATTGAATGAGGCATTCAGAGGTGTAAAATCAACGAAACTCTGATTGTTTAACATTGTGGTAACAGCTGAAGTCAGTCAGAGTTTAAGTATCTTGCAGGAGGTTTCTCTATCTTCATATCATCATCGTGGTAACAGTTGCTGCAACAACTAGCCAGTGCTCGAAGAAAAGTTTTTTCAAGCTAACTCCGATTTGCTGTTGACATTTACAATCCTTTTTAATGATGTTGCATGGCTGTAAAATCACAACACATTTTCTACATGTGTGACACAGTGGCAGCCGGTTATTATTGCAAAAATGGATAAATTGAGTCAATAGAGCAGGCAAATTGGAAGTGCACCAGTTTTGCTTGCCATCATCAAAATTATGGTGACCTTGCAAAGCAGCCAAATGGAGTTGGCACCTTTCAGGCAGCAGCTAGCATTTACAAGCACGTGTCTAGTGTTTATTAACCACCAGACATTTTTCTTGGCAGTGTCGAAGGACCCTATGAAACAGTATGTGGACCCACTGGAAACTGAAACCTGCCACTGAAACAAACGCTCATGGAAATCCTGCATTTAGTGAGGAACTCATCTCAGCAGGGTGCCTCACCTTCTGAATGTTAGGGCGACCACTGTGTTCAAACACATTTTTGTGGATAATATTCCTCTGTTAGGCTTTATTTGGACTGCACACAGTTGAGGGGAGAGCAGAGCAGAATGTAAAGCAGAGGAGAGAAAATGTCAGCAGGAGAAACCACAGAGATGTGAGAGGAGAGCTGAGAAGAGCAGAGGGAGAGGAAGGGGAGATGCAAAGAGGAAGTGCAAAAATCACCCATTTCCTTCTTGTCCATCATCAATTAATTCATCCGTTACAGCCTGGACCCTCCGTATGCGAACACACACTTACTTCTTTGTCACTACGTTCAACGTGTGTATGAATCTGACATGAAACAGGTGATCCCAGTGTGTGGTCTAAAAGTTAAAGCTGCTTTGTCATTGTATAATTGAACTGGTAGCAACTGCATTAAGAGGTGGACATGGTGGCAGTTAAATTTCAAACTGTCATTTTCCTGTATTGTTCCTCCCAGCTTCAAAAATCTAGTTTTGGTGGCAGATGATTTAGTTGTGGCATGTTGTCACAATTAATGTGTGGGGAAACCCTGCAGAAGTAATCAATGTGACCAAAAACCATAGATGCACAAAGAGAACTGGATACAGCATCAGAAGCAGGCTCCCGTTCATTCCTATGAAGGCTGCTTGAAGCCCTGAAAGCTCAATTCAAGCGGTATAAAATTATGTCGACCGAGCAGCTAACTTTAGCGCTCTGCTAACTTGAATGGGAATAAAATTATTTATTTGTTGAACTTTTGGCAGCAAATCATAAATGCAATTCCTGCTGACAAGCTAACAAATCAAGCCAAAAACAAAACATTCTTGGTGTAAAAGGTAATACTGTGAAACCTTTAATTAGGATTCATTTTTCTTTTTTCTTTTTTTTAACATGAGCTAGGATGACAATAAATGTGTCCTACAAGGAAAAGGCTGCAAAACAGATGAAAACACAGAAACCACCAGTGGACTTTGGTCTCTCTTGGGATTTGTTGATAATAATAAAATTAGAAAATGTTGCCTCTCCTTTAACAGGGATGTCGGGTACTATTGCGGCAGAGAACGAGACCATAATTTAGAGGGGTCAGCAGTGTGTGAGTTTGGATCAACATTAGCTCATACCAGCTTGTTTCTATCGTTTGGTCCTCGCTTGTTAACAATAAGGAGGATCTATAAATTGTTGTGCTCCTGTCTTCTGTCCAAAATAGCTTTTAATCCCAGTTTGCTTCAGTGACATTGCCGTAAATAGTTGTTGTTCGACTGTTTTTAAATTTGGTAATAGTCAACGTGCCTGTGTAATTAAGGCATACTAATAATACATTGATGGTTAGAGGTGATGTTGATGTGCAATGCAGGCCTCGTCTTTTTGTGTACAGTTGCTTCCTCTGTTTCAGAGTACCAAGTAATACAAAAACAGAGTAATACGTACAGGGCGATGACTCATTTTTACACAGTTAAGGGTACAGGCATTTATTCTATACTGGACTATTTAATATAAGACTTTTTTGATAATTATAAACATAAACAACAAGAAGCTTTTTTCTTTCAGGTTGTCCTTCTGTTTTACCTAGACAGATACCGTTTTTGTGAATGCAGTATTTCAAAAATGCTTTGAGGCATTTTCCTAAAATATGGCACAAATGTCCATTTGAACTCAAAAATGAACTAATTAGAATTTGTAGGTCAGGGGTCAAATGTCAAGATCACTAAATTCAGTTTAATATCTGTGTCCATCTGCATCAGCATAGTGTAAGTAGCAAGAGCAACGAAACAAACTGGAATAATCTATAGAAACAAAGCTCAGTGTGTGTTAAGTGGAAATTTGAAGTGACAAAAATCACAAGTTTTACCGTGAGCCATTTTTTTCCACCATCCATCAATTTCTCGTAGGTTTACTGTTTGGAAAATACCCTTTCTTGAAAGAGCTGTTTCATTTAAACTTACAGGGTTTTGTTCCCTTCCTGCTTCGTTCTGTCTAGTCCAACAGCCAAAGCTTTAACAAGGAAAAAAGCCTCGGTCTCCCACTTGAACCCTGTAAAACAGGACTGTGCTATAACATGGATTAATGTTAAGTGCCTTGCCCAAGGGCAGAACGATGGTATTTCCTGAAGGAGTGGAGAGCGTTAGTCATTCACCTGTCCTTTCTCCAAATTTTCCTCTGCTTCTAACAAGCCAGCATCTATTAAAGCTGAGTCGATATCCACAAAGGAAGATGTGACTCTAACCTTTAAGTCTGATGGTGGTCGGCACTTATACTCCTGGTCTTGAGTTTTAAGCAGACACTAATTTCCTCCCTAAAAGTCCCAGCAGCCCGGTGAACATTTCTTTTACCCCTTGCACAGTGCCCTTTGGAGGTCCCCATGCTGGCTGAATAAAATGTGCCCTCTGCCTGTTTTCTTTTTTCTCACTGCATCTGGTTCCCATCCTGCTTCCTGAGGTTTAGATTAAACCATCGTGAGTTTCCAGCTGCCAGAGAGCCTGTTCCAGTGGCTGTAACTCTGAATGGATGAACCAGAGATGGAGAGGGGAAGTGACAAAGAGAAACAGAGAGTGTGATGGAGAGATTTGGGGGTATGCAGGGTTCAAAAGAGAGCTAGATAAAGCAAAAATACAAAGAGATGAAGCAGAGGTCTTTCCGTGTCGCATGTCAGCTGCAGCCGGTTCACGATGAGGTCTCACATAATTGGCAGCATGCAGCTAACAATCATTTCTGTTTCTCCAATAGACAAAGAAAGCACAAGAATTGACTTGGCCACTCATATTTTGAACTTTTAACTGCTGAATAGATTCTTCAATATTTATACTGTATCCTATTACTGCAGAAAAAAAAACTACCTACGTAGATTGGAAGAGAAGCTGAGTTCTCCTTTGCTCTGTCCAACAACTGATTCATCTTAAGGCCTTTAAATCACTGACAGAGTCGGTGCTGTTGACATTTCTCTTTTGGATAATCCAAAGCGCAAACAAAAACATTGTAGAAATATTTCATATGTCATAACTCCTTTCCACATGTTGTTAACTAATATTTCATATTAAAAATGTGGTGCTTATTTGGGCTGGTTATTGGTACACAAGACATTTAAGATATCGACCAAAATAAAGTAGTAGTATCAAACAATACCTAAGTTAGATCCTTTTTGGTCTGGGGGTCTGATCTCAGACCATCAGCAAACTTCCTGTTGCTGCCACCTCTGGAGCCGCTCTGGAAATTGTTATGTTAGGGAGATGTGTTTTTAGTAGCTGTTGAATTATTTTTGCCTGTATCAGAGAAAGGATAGCTCTAATGTGAGAAGCAGAGAGAAGGGGGAAGACATGCAGCAAAAGGCCACAGGTTGGCACACAGCAATACTGAAATGGCTCAACTTAAGGTTGTTAAAGTTGTCAATAAATGGTAACGTTAAACATGTGACGCTAACAGTTAGCCCTGTCATTGTGTGTGTGCAGCTGGGTGGACTCTCACAGCTGTTCGGTGTGTAGCTCACATTCCCGCAGCAGCAGCTACAACCATACAGTCTGTGATGAGTGTGTGGTGAAGTTGAGCCTGGTGTATACAATGAAGTTGGCAGTTCAGTGTGCAGAGACGCCACCATAACATTAGAAAGTATATCTTTAATACACTACCACTCTATTCACATTATGAAGTAGTACTGGATTGGTATCTGTATAACTTTAAGTGTGCTGGTATTGATAGTGGCATTGCAAGTTTTTAAATGTTTCCCAGCCCTGGTGCTTGTTGTATGTCTGATTTTGACTCCATGGTTCATGTCTGAGCAGTCAATAACTCAGTGTAAGCTGGGAGCTGTTGGGAGACATGTTGACAACCTCTGCAGTAATGTGACACAGGAGCACTGTATATGTCTCGAGGAACATGCAAAAATGAATATAGATTTATTGCATAAATAAATAAAACTGGAGAACAGATGCAAGCAGCAGAGCCGCTGCAGATTCAGATGTTACAGCTGGTCTCTCTCCTTACTTTGACTGTTTCAGCTCTGCTACTGACATCTGTTGGAATCAGCCAGTAACTTTGTGTTCAGAGCTGACGAGCGCAAACTCCAAACTTTATTAATAACACCACAGTGTGTTTCTTTTACTTGTATAAATGTGGAACTTATTAAAATTTAAGTCTAGGTTTTTTGAAGTTTGGCTAAAGATTTTTTTCATTATCAGTTAACTTACAGATTATTTGTGTTTAATTATTTCATTTATTTAAATCTACAAGATAAAAAAAAACAACTGCATTTTTTTTTAGATAAGACCGGTAAATTTCTGTGAAAAAAAACTATCAAATTTATGAGGAAAAACTTGAATATTCTCTGAGATTAAAGTCCCAAATTTATTTAAAAAAAAAAGTTGTGACATCGCTTTTGTAGCCAAAAAAAGAGACTTTAAAGCTGGAAATATTCTGTTTTTTTTTTTTTTTTCGGAATATCATCCCGTCTTGAGACTTTTTAAATTTCTTTTTACCTAAAATGGCTCTAACGCACCATCGTTCTCACTTACACCTGCAGCAGCTATAAAAACAACTTTAACAGAGATTGAGTTCAGCGTTTGGTGCTCGCTTTGTTAAGAACAAGCTGTCTGTGATTACAGGTATTACAAAGAAAACTTGAGGTTAGACATGATCAAGACACAAACTTCACCTTTCCACAGTTTATTTCCTTTTAAAATAATTCATACAAATGCATACAGTCACAAACATATCTTTGTGAGGTTGTCAGTTTTGACCAAAAATAATGATATTTACTGTAGAATATAGAATATGTATACTGTATATTGCTACGCCTACTACTTTACCATAAAGGGGACCACGGTAGGCAACAGTGGACTGTGTGTTACTACCAGGGATGGAATTTCAAGGAGCACCTCCAAACTTTGAAAGCTAGTCTGTTGTTTTAACTTGTGGCACCTGTCGGTTTGAATCAGGAATGCTTGCAGTTCATATCAGGAAGTATTAGCAAAGAGTTTCTCCCTCACACAACGACAGGAAGTGAGCAGAGATTAGCAGTAAAATTCAAACTATTACAGCATTTTGGGGTGATATTTAAATGTCAGGTGCAGTACCCTTTATATTCTGAGAACTCTGAAATGCTTACCGATGGCTGTGAAATTTCCATCCCTGATTGCTACTCTTACTACCTCACCATGAAGAAGACCAGGTAGGCAACAGTGAACTGTTTTTACTACTCAGCTGCTGGTAGAAGGGGGATCCAAAAAGCACCGTCACGTAGCTGCTAACATCAACATCAGCTGGAATGAGCTATAAATATTCCAGATAGAAAAGAGTGTTGGATATTATTCTGTTGACATAACAACATTAGCATCTTGTTGACACTTTGGGAATGGAACCAGTAAATGTGTGGATTACTGCATCGGTTTGCAAGCTTAGATTTGACATTTCTAAGCATTTTTCCACATAGTGCTTCGTTGTGTTTTTAGATGGCAGTCTTTGTAATGATGCCTTGTGGAGAGCCACCACCCCTCCTCCCAGTGCTGTTTTTTTTAGACACAGATACAACCAAGTCACATTGACACAGGCAGGCAGAACACCATATGTACACATAGACACAGAGGCCACAGAGGGCGGCTGAACGGTATACTCAGGAAGGACCCAGCATGAAATGTTAAAGGGATACTAGATTGGAGAAATCAGTACGTTCTGACATGCTATCATGAAACGTCTTTGTTGAAAGTTGATCAAACTGACAAGCTCTAGAGTATTTGGGAGCGGATGAGAAATATGAACATTTGATTTGACCCTACTTCAACAACACAACTGTTCCTCATCAATTAGAAACCATCAAGTGTCCTGGTTAGCTGGATGTGACATCTGTACAAGTGAGTTTGTTGATGCAGTTTTTCACAAGTCTGTTGCTGGATTTGTCAGATCTATCGCACGAAGCAACACACTAGCCCTTTTTACACAGACTGCACCGCTGCAAAGTCCCTTCTTTGTTCCATCTTTATATTTTTACACAGAGCGAAACAACAGAGGCATCATACCGCTGCAGTGTCTGATTTTAGACCGCATGCCAGCATCACAGAGCAAGGCTTGAGAGGCATGATGATTAACACAATAGCCTTGGCCTCTAGTGTGACAATGTGTGTGTGGAATTTCGCCAAAAGCAACCTGTCACCAAAAGCCACCTTTAGCGATGGCATCAGCTGAGAATGAGCCCGTACAGAGCTGGTCGCATTGTTATTAAACGCTGCTGGATGGCTGGACAGCACCGGCTGCAGCAGTCTAATTCACAGACGGGCGACACCTCTTGAGAACGTGGCCAGACAGAACTGGTCACATCTGCATGATACACCACAGAACGACGTCAGGTCTAAATGCTGCCGGTAACGACGTAATATAAGAAGTGTGAGGGCGCCTGTAGGGTGGGTTGGAGGGATGGAGGACCGATCCCACAAACAAGGGACTTTCATGCGGGGGTCCAGTGTTCAGTTCCCCTCTGAATGTGATGGGTTTCTTTTTACACCCTAACATGTGCCTTCTCTCTCTAATCCTAACCATCCATGCCAGCATGTGTGTGTGTTGACCTTTTGGCGTTGGTCACCATGTGCTTTTGTTGTCTAAACATAAACATGTGCAGCCTAAGCCCACCATGTGCTTGTGTTGGCATCACGGTAGAGCCATTCTGAATTGTAATTAGAAGACACAGACGGATACCTGGAGAGTAATATAGATGCACGTAACAGATGCGGAAGTCCACTTAAAAGCAGCAACATGTGACAACTTGGGATGAGAACGTGTTGCATGTAACGGCGCTTTATAAACAACAACAATGGAATAACTTGGCCATAATTATTTACTGTCTCTGTTATATGGCAGCTGATCTCATCTCGTCCTCTAAAAACGTCAAAACGTCACAACTGTCCTGCCCATGATCTGGTCCTGCCAGCTGTTCCTTTTACATAGACCTCAATTATAGGGCTGTACTACCCGTATTATGTCAGTCAAATCATATTTTGCTGTTTAATATGAATATTCGTCAATTTGGTTTTGTCCATAAAAAATTTTAACGTTCGGGCAGGGTTCAGCAGGACGTTCAGTTTGACGGCTGCATTCACATAACATAGCAAACAAACTAACGGCACTAAGGGTGGATTTCTCTCCAACTGATGATCCGAATCTCCGATTTCCAATGGGCAGCCCTACTTGATTCTGTCCACCACCTTTGTTGTTGGCTCAATGGCGAGACAAATTTTCGCGGTTGACCCTTGTATACAGAACGGCGCGATATTCCAGCCTTGAACAGGCAGTGTAAAAAGGGCTACTGACTCACCGTTTGTAAACCTCGGTGTGCTGAGCTGTTCTCGCTCCATGGATAGGACAGTCATTATGTGTAATATTGGAAGTACTGGATCATTAGACTTGAACACGAACCTTTTATGAGACTATTTCTCAAACTGTGAGCTGCTACAAACTCTCAGTGCATTGCTTTGTCCACAACCTGCCAAACTAATCAACCTCTATATTTTGTGAGGCGTCCTGGCCAAGCATACCATTGCGCCACCTCCGTACAGCCTTTACTCCCGCAACCCACTCGATTTGGGTCAAACATTTACACAAGTCCCAAGAGCAAAATCACATGCCCCTTAAACATAAACAAACAAAAGCAAACATTAGATCAACTTTAGCTCTTGTTAAAGTTATTTTTATCTAATGTAGCAGGACACAAAAAGGCAAGCAGGTAGAAAAACAAAAGCACTAAGTGGCATAAAAAGGAATCTTTAAAACAAATTTAAAAATAATATACCAACTGCGGAAACTTAATTTCCTGAGATGGTGTGCAAAAAGCTGCCTCTTTTTTGGGGGAAGGGAAGGGTTGGGGGTTTGTTAATTTGGGGACACGTGAAACAAAAACAGATATTGTATTCTCAAACCAGTTTGGCTACATCCAGAGATCCACTTGTTTAAGACTGGAATACAAATATCTTTTTGCTGTAAATCTAAAAACTGTACACAGACAGGTTACATTCATTTCATAACCTACTACTTTTGCTTGTACATCAAACTAAGGAAAGGACACAGAAAAAGAGAGATAGACATGAAACCCGCTCCGCTAACTTTGGACACACTACAGTCTAAGACAGCAGAATTTGATTGAGTATTTTTTCTTCCCAGATCAACATAGTTATTAATTTTTAACTTCTGGCAGGAACTCGACTAAACTGTAGTTGTTAGGTGAAGATCATTTGTAGATCTTTGCAGTCTTTCTCAGGACTTGTGGTTGGAGCAGAAGACAACTGTCTTACTCTTTGTTTAGAGCATCTGGCAGCTATCCACTCCTCTTCATCATCCTCTTCTTCTTTGGAGTGTGAACTGGCTGTTGGGAACCAATTGGCCAGAGAGTTGTGAATCGATTGTTATTGGGACCTCAATCTGTCCATCTGACACTCTGAACCTCTCTGATAACGACTCGTCACTGGGGAACTCCTCCTTTCCTTCAACCTCCTCCGATCACCAAACAACACAGGAGAGAGTGTGTGTACGTGGCTACAGTTGGTCATTCGGATGCTGCTCTCTGTCGCCCTCTGGTGGCTTGACTGTGTTTTGTCCAGGGGACGGGGCATGAGGAGGGTGTGTGACAGCAGGCGGGAGGGTGTGTGTGATGGGCACAGCACTGGGCACGATGCCCTCGACGGGTGGCGGGAGGCCGCCAGCTGGCAAGCTAACCACTCCTGGGGGATACCTGGAGAGCAGAGAGGGGGAGAGAAAACTGAGTCTTCCAACTGCAGCTTAAACTGTAATTACAAATACGTGCAGATTGATTTTTAACATTTATCATCTTTTAAATCACTTAAAATGTATCTGTTCAAAAGAGCATCACACTTTATTTTAACTTGTCGTATTTGATTTCTTCTTTTTTTTTTTTTAATTGTTGGTAAGCATCTGTCGCCTTTGTTTTTGCGATGTGTCCCACACTGTTGGCCCTCATCATCGGCCCCTAACAGCTTTTATTTGGCCAATTCGGCATGATGGATCGGTGTTGAAGACAGCAGAGCCTGTCAGTGAATGAAATCACTCTCATTGGCTTTTCTACTCAGTGTACGTGAAGAGAAACAAAGAGCAAAAAAATGTCTGAAATCAAGGAGTGTGATAAAAACAAACTTGTTTTTTTTTGGCAGGTAATGTTTGTAGCCATTGAACACTTTAGCAGAAACTGTTTATGACTGTGTTATTGTTAGCTAGGGCACTCAAATAATCTTTTTTATCTTTAAGCAATAGCTGCGTTCTTGTATTAATCTAATTGTTTGAGTTAATATACCTCAGTGCAATCTTCAGGGCAGTTTGTCGCCGTCTTTGCTTGTCTGCTTCATTGGTGGTATTTATTTGTATTGTTGGGGCTGTTGTTTCTTTGTTTTTCATGAAATTCCCTTATTTTATTTGCTTAGCTGCTGCATTGTTTTAAATCGGGTATCAACCATGTAAAGCGCTCTGAACTTTGTTTAAAAAAGCACTTTATAAATGAAATTTATTATTTATAGCTAATCCCTCACACTGCTCTTGTCAGTTTTTACTGGTTTTTCTAACGTTTCAAGGGATGTTTCAGTCCCTCTGGGACTACAACATTAATCTTTAATAGATGGTCTTTTCAAGAATTAAGTGATTCAATTCCAAAAAAACGGTGACACTGTTTCAAACTTAAATATAAACAGAATGCAATAATTTGTAAATATTTTTCAAGCTATATTAAATTGAATACTGTACAGAGACAAGATTTTCACTGTTCAGACTGATAAAGATTATTATTTTTGTAAATATACACAAAACACATACACACACACACAAGACAGTAGTTTATCATTTTAAACATTTAATGACATTTAATAACTTGTCTCTCTGCCGTATTTGGTTGAATATAGGTCAAAAAGATTTTCAAATCATTGCATTCAGTTTTTATTCATATTTACACAGCGTCCCAACTTTTCAGAACTGGGGTTGTACTTTCCGACACATCTTCATCGGGGACACTTGGATGTGCTGCCTTTAAACATTTAGAGCCAAAAAGCTACCTCTACCGAGCAATTTGGTGACGTGGTACTGTAGCGCACTTTTGTATAGCACCTCCATAAAGTATGGGGACATTTTATTTAATAATCAAAATCAAAGCAGCAGAGGCTAATAAACTCTGACATTTAATCCCAAATATAGGTCAAGCTTCAAAAATGCTCAATCATACACTTTCCATATTGCAGCTCAATAGTCTTTTCATAAAGACTGTTAATATTTAGTAAATGTCAACGTATTTAAAACTTTAAGCTCCCTGTTTGCATGACAGGGTTTTTATTAGAAAGTTGTTGTCACCAAGCCAATATAGAGAGCTGGTTTCCATCATATTTTGTATAGTGCCTTATTGTACTTTGTGTAATAGTGGTGGAAAGTGAAGCACAGTCTATTTTGGCAGGAAAGATAGATTGATTTATGCTGCACCACTTTATCCCTAGTTTAAAAATAACAACTGAAATTAAGGCCTGCAAAATTACTCTGTTCATTGTCGATTAATTTGATGTGTTTTCTCAGTCAATCAGTTGATTGTATAAATTATTAAATCTTAGAAAGTAATGAAAAGTGGCCACCACACAGTACTGGAGCTCAAAGTGACATTTTCAGATTTTCCTTTCACTATCATGTACTATACATGAAACTGTAGACATACACATAATCAACTTTTTAAAAATGACAATCAGTTATCACAAGTAAAGGTGCAGGAATAAGTCTTAAAATTAGGAAATAAGTCAGAATTTTAAGTCAGAGTCAATCTTTTTTTTGTTAGACATCTGAAATAAGCTCTGTGGTTAACAGCTTAACAGACTTTCATGTCTTTGTTCTCTTTGAAGAACATTTTTTTGTCATAGTTTTTGTAAACAAAATTGACATTGGGTCAGCGGGGAAATAGCTCTAGGTACACAAAAAAAACCAAAACAAAATTTTAAATCTTTACGGAAACGTTTAGTTTTGTCTTTAAGTTTACAAGGTTTAAATTGGCAGTCACAGCTGGATTGATATTTGTCCTGACGTCTCATATTATTATTCTTATATACCAACTACCAAAATAGCATACAGTATTATTGAAGGTGATTAGTGCTTATTTTCTGCAATAATCCAGAATCCTGTGAAAACTACCATGGTCTTTTTTTTCAAGGGAACGCAAACCACTGAATTGACAAATTGTTTCGGCTGTCCTGACATTTCAACACGGTTTCTGTGGTTACAACAAACAAAGGACCAGCAGTGAATCGAGCTTGGTATTTTCATTAGGATCAGTCAAATTTTTGCCCTGATCAGCCCTCAAACAGGCCCTTCAGGTCAGCTGCAGACTGACTGACTGACACTGATGTGTAGTAGCTGTGCTGATCTCTGCTGATCTCTGCGGTTGGTTGTTGCTGACAACATTAATCTGATGAATACATAATAACCTGACAGAGATCAGAGACACAGACTGATGCGCTCTAACACGCTGTAATTGTAACACAGCAGTAACATGCTCTGTTTTTCAGTGATTACATTTAGAAAACAATCTGCTATCATTAAATTTCTGACATTTCACATCACTTAACAAGGTTTTAGGGGGAAAATAATCAAACTGCACTGACCACTACAGGATTCTGCATCCTGATAATTGTTACCTATACGCCCCGTTGAGCTCGGGGTGGACGGTAGCTGGGTCAACTCCTGCCCAGTGGTTGTTCTGGGAGAGGAACTCCTTATTCACACAGTTCTTCAGACTATCCGGGATACGACCTAAAACACAGAAAAAGAGAGAAAAACGAAGTGAAAGACATCAAATGAATAATCCATTGTTCTACAATTCACACTTGGGATCTTGTTAGTGTTACTGCGCTACATTTCCAAGCAGGTGTGATTTTGTTAACCCAGTTTCAACAGAGACGCAGACGTCAGACGAGATTAAACAGCGAATGGTAAAAGAGTGAACCATCAGGGGAACAACAAGAGGAGGACATGAGAAAGAAAGAAGAAAAGGAGGAGAGACAGACTTTAAATTGACTTTAAATCTTTCTGTGCTAAAGGAATAGAAAGGATAGTTTATGCTTTTGTGTGTGTGTGTGTGTGTGTGTGTGTTACCTGTAATAGCCCTTCGGATCTCCCGAGCTGCCTCCTCTCTCATCTCCAGCGAAGCCTGTTCGCTGTACCAGGCAGCGTGTGGGGTGCAGATCAGATTGGGAGCGTCCTTCAGCGGGCCCTGACTGAAACTGACACAAACACAGTGTCACCACAGTGTTAACACAGTTACCGTTGCAAACATGATTTGATTTAGTCTTGGCTGATTTCTAGGTTATTTTTTGCAAATATAAATTTGTGAAGGGTTTCTTGTCAGATATATTTGTTGTTGTGTTGTCAGGATACTGAAACCTTTAACTTTGATACAATTCCTTGAAAAATATTGATATTCTATACCATTTTTGTAACTATGAGGAGAGGAATTGTAGGTCTAAAACTTTAAGATTTTTATTAAAACGTAAATTTAACAAGACTTTTGCTGGTTAGTAGCAGGGACAAACAGAATGACTCTAGTAAACATTAACACTCAGAGAGAGCGATGAAGTGCAGCTGGCAGCGGCGTATATCGATACTGCAGAAAAGATTATTGAAACCATTTCAAATATTTAGAATCAATATGTGTCTATAAATCTGTATTTTTACAACAGTTTCCTTTTTCTTCTGCAGATGAATATGCAAAACTGAATGTATGCACTAATATATTAATTGAGAAAAATGTGCTTCATTTTATATTTCCTAAAAACTGGATTTAAATTCTATTCTGTATATTATATAACATAATATGGTATGCTCTGTCGCTGCTGATGGATACAACAGATAATAACATTAATTTGTATGTGATAAACAAAAAAACTTATCAGTGAGTGTTTTACCTGAAAGGCTCTGTCTCATGAACATCCAGAGCAGCTCCACGTATCCTCCCCTCCTTCAGGGCCTGAGCCAGGGCCTTCTCATCCACCAGACCCCCCCTGGCCGTGTTCACCAGGAACGCCCCCTGACGCATCTTTAACATATACATATAAAGTGAGTGTTTGTCGTTTTGAAATTACAATTATTAATATATTAACAGTTCTCTCCATTAGCTAAGTGTGTTTTAAAGTTATGATAAAACAAATTTGCACAAAAAAAAACAAAACAAATGTACACTCAAAAGTAAAAACACGTCGAAAGTTCTTGTCCTACAAATCTTGTTTTTTGTGCTCTCGGAACATTTTATTGATCCACGTAGAGACAATTTCTTTTTACGGCCATCCTCCATCAAGGTCAGAAATACTTTAACGTGTAGCATGTTTCTTGAGGTGAAAATTGGCTTTAGTCTGAAGGACAAACAGATATATATTCCTGAGTGTATCAGTCATCTTATGCAGAGCACGCAGTAGAGAACCTCATCCATCTGTATGTAGGTAGCAGGCTTCCCTGAGTATTCACTTCTTTAATATTTATAGTCATAGGTCGCAGCAGTCGATGTAGGTATAAATATATGTGTGTGTGTGTATTTGTGCTCAGTCAGAAGTGTGTATGTGTGTGTGTGTGTGTGTGTGTGTGTGTGTGTGTGTGTTGTCGTCCCTCCACCTGTTTGATGGTGAAGTCGTTGATCAGGTGGTGGTTGTGTTCGTTGAGGCTGCAGTGCAGAGAGACACAGTCGGAGTGGAAGAGCAGGTCCTGAGGAGAGATGCAAAAAAAAAAGATGAATCTAAATCCTGTTTGTACTTACATACGTATTTTCATACAGCCGATTACTGCGCGCACTTCATGTTATAATACAGGTTAAAGATTTTATGCAAACCAAATCAGTTTTGCATTGTTGTCACTTGACTAAGTATCTTTATAACAAATACAAGTGGTATAGTATATTTTTTTGTTTTATTCCAGACATTATCACATTTATTGTAAATGCACACAAGAGGGCGTCACTCCTTTGCCACATGCAGAACGCACAGCAGCATAAAGCCTTTGTCATGGTCGACGGTGCAGAAAACAGTGTGTTGTGTGCAAAGAGAAAAGGCAGGCAAATGGATTTTATTTGTCCAGTAAAAAGAAGATTAGTCTGAATTGGTTCAGATCCCGGCAAAGTGCCAGAAGTGAGCAGGTTTTAGCTGAGTATCAGAGGGTGACGTGATGCGGAGAAGCTTAAATATTTAGAGATGGATAACATTGATTTTAAAAGGCTACTTTGCTTATTTACTTATTGTGTTATTATTTGTGGGGTGTTTGCAGTCTACAAAGGTGCATCAATGAGTCTGTGGTGGATTTCATTTGGAAATCAACAAAAGCAGCTGCACCCAAAACTACAGTTTAATCACTTCACAACCAAAAACTATTTTTTACCAGAAACATGGACAGTTATAAAGCAGCAACCGACAATGTGAAAAGAGTCGGAAAAGACTAAAGTTGAAGGAGCTGACAGGATATTTCGCTGGAGTTGTGCCTTGTAGGACTTCATGTGAGGAATAAAAGATTAATTGCTCTAATTATCTATGAGTGATGAATTTCATCGTTTTTTTTAATTTGCATTCAAGCCACCATCTCCCTGTTAAGGATCATTTAATATTATAGTTTTGAGGCACTTTGTAAAGTCAGTTTCAACATGAGCGCTATGAATGAATGATTCATCATCCTTCTGACGTTTACAAGTAATAATGATTGAGATTTAACTGTGATGACGGTTTGCAGAAATGTGATGAATTAGTGTTACGGATGCTAAAAATATCCACAGCAGTGTGTACGTCTACATCCGTCCATTCACAGCTGTCTGTGGAAGAGGAAATGAGGCTTGTGCGCCCAGTGCTACAATAATGTATGAAACAGAATCAGTGCGTCTTTATATATTTGACAAAAAGGATGCACATTTTTGTCTTTGGGTGTGCACAAAATTATGAATCTATGCTGAGCTCTATGCATCTGGCCCCTGGACTTACATCCCTACACAAAACACACAGCCCACTTTTGTCCAGTTCTGTCTTTATGGCAAAAAAAATATATAGATGTTGCAATATCCTAAGTATCACCATTTTTAATCAAAATGGACAGCCTGAATTATGTTTAGGAAATAAACTGTGGAAATGATCTCATAGTTCTTCTGTTAGTTGTAGCAGTAAAAATAAAACAAAAACAACCTTTTAGTTTATATGAATAAAACACACAAAGCACTGGACATGGTTGGAGGGTTGCTGATTCCTCTCAAAATGTCCTCACTCACATCTGTGTGCGTGTGTGTGTGTGTGTGTGTGTGTGTGTGTGTGTGTGTGTGTGTGTGTGTTACCTGTAGTGTGGTGACCCTCTGTAGTCCCAGGGATCTTTCTACGCCGTCAGCCAAATACGGGTCATAGAAGATCACATTGAAGCCGAAGGCCTTGGCTCGCAGAGCGACAGCCTGACCCACTCGACCTACAAACACACGAACACACACAGACAGGGAAGTCCACACACATTAATACACAGACAGGAGCATTTAGAAAATAGATATTTTACACCTGAATACACACTGTATTCCATATTGACAAGAAAAACAAAACTTTTGGGTGTTTAATATTCCTGTTTTAGATGTTTGTGGCGGCTCACGTTTGTTCATTATTACTGGAAAAACCTCCAGACTGTACAGGGAAGAGATTTGCATTCTGCTCCTGGTTAATCCGCTTATATTTTATTGGCATTAGCTCCATAGGAAGCCAATTTAGCTGAGCTAAGGACAAAAATGAAAATGGAAAAGAGAGAAAAATCCTTTGATTAAAAACTTCAGTCTGACCCCCCTCTATCAAACAAAAAGAAAAGAATAAAAACCTCTGGAGCCGTGCTAGCAGCACTGTCAGTCAGTCCACCACCTTAGTGTAGACTGAAATATCTGAACTGTGGCTTGACTTGAAATTCATGTTTCCTAAAAGATGAATCCTAATGATTTTGGTGATCCCCTGAGTTTAACTCTAACACCACCAGCAGGTTCACATTCTCACATTCTCAGGGAGAATTCAGTATCTTTGGTGACCTGAATTTTTCTGTAGTACCACCTGCACGTCAAGGATCCAATATCAATATATTTTATTTACTTTATTTTTTTAAACAAATCTGTATATATATCTGTGAATTTGTTGGCATTTTAATGTTGCCTTTTTGCATAAAGCTCTTCTGTGCCTACACAGAGCCAGGCGATAGACTCTTCATCTTATTTTTACAGTATGCTGGCAGGTCTCGACACAGAGGCATCAGACAGCTCAACAGATCCCCAAAAATGAAGGCAAAACATTTAGATCGCCCCCTGGTGTCTGGCTGCAGTATAGGTCATAAACCCCTGCCCCCTCCATTTCAGTGGATGGCACATGGGCCAAACTGTAAGTCAAAGCACACATCAAAATAGTTTTTTACAGAGCTGGTTTCTTTCATTTTAGGTAGCTCTAATCACGCTGGTGATTGTTTAAGTGTTCAATTTTCAGTTTTTTTGGTTTTAATTTGTTATTTGATGCTATAAAATGGGGATTTGATGTCATGATTGACAGCTGTGTGTGTCAGCCTGTGTGCTTGTGATCGATGGCATTGCTTGAAATTGGGTTGGATGGATGAATAGGCAGGAACTCGATATAGTGGCTCCACCTCTTGATTGCTACTGTGCAGACTCTGGCTCCAAATGACATCATCAGTGCAAGGCGGCGCCCCGAAACACGGATGTTTTGGCTCAATTTTTGTAGAATGAGAGGAAGTGGAGAAGTGTAGTCCATCTTTGTATACTGTCACTAGTTGCTACTCACCAAGTCCTATAAGTCCCAGTGTCTCTCCTCTGATCCTCGCGGCTCCTGACGCCACCTCACGGATCTGCTCCACGCTCTGAACCCGCGTTCCCTCACGCAGCGCCTGGCGTGAGTAAAACTCAATTATTACATGCAGATATCGCACGGACAGCAAAAACAATACAGTTCAACAAAGTCCAGTTATATTTCATGATATCTGCACTTAATGACCAGTGTCTAAGTCCTTTTAGATAATTAAATAATTATTACTGATAACTGATTTGAGGAACAAATCATTTACTGTACCTTCTACATCTTACATCAACGTCTTTCAAATACAGCCACATTCTAAAGAAAATGACACGTTTCAATTTTGCTTATTTGTCAGTAGACAATTATTAATAATCGTCGAAGCTAAAATTGTGATAACTGAATGTACACCTCCAGCCAACACATCAGAGTTATTTCATTTAAATCTAATTAATCTCAGTCCCTTTTATGAGCCCCACGGGGACACAAACCTGGTGCAGCCAGGTGGTGCGTCGGTACAAGGTGAGGATGTGACACAGCGTGGAGTCCGCCGTCTCCTCCACTGAGGCTGCTGGCATATTACACACAGCTATGCCTGTTGGACCAGAGAGCAGATAAGGATTAGTAATAGCTTTTTGGGGCCGTTTGATGAAGTTTGGTAAAAAGCTATTTTGGTGAAGAAGCGCAGAGTTGAGGTGCGGCATCAGCAATTTTCTTTGCAAACACGACTGGCAACTTTCAAATTGCAGAGCCGCTCGGTGGAAGAAGATGGGGCACGTTAGTAAAGCTCTTGCTGTTGCAGTTTTAATAGAAAGATTTTCTCACTTTACTTTTTTTAATACAAATATTACTGACTTGTTGCAAACCTGGCAAAACCTAGCAGAAATAAAAACTTTTTGGGGGAAGATTTGTCAAATTAACTGTTGAGTGCTGGAACGTAACTACACATACTTTTTGCTCAAACACTGTACTTAGAGGAAAAAGTTGATGTTTTTCAACCTGTACCATATTTCCCATGTTTTTGTTTCTAAGTTACTAAAGAGCAACAATTTTTAAATTGGTCCAGTATCGAGCAAAAGTGCTGCAGCTAGCAGCTTAAAAACAGGCTGCAATGTTAACACTTCATGTTCCACCGTCAAAGCAAAGCCACTAAAAATGCTTGTTTTTGTCACTGACAGACTCAGACTGTTATTATAAATGTCTGACAACATGATGTAAAAGGACCCGATGGAGAAATACATTGTTTTTGTTGATCTTAACCAAGTCTTGCTCAATAAGAGGTCTAAAGGCACGCCAGTCGAGGTGTTGCAGGAAGACGATTACAAACAGACCAGATTGTGTGAAAGGTACAGAATAAAGTTGTCTCTGTAGGGATCATTTCTGTTATGTTTTCAGACACTTGTAATAAAAATCTGAGCCTGTCGGTGGCAAAAAACAGCACTTTTAGTGGACGTAGATTAACAGCACAATATTTCCCCCCAAAGGATTCCCCTCTTTTGTGGTAAACACTCTCGCTCAGTTTTGGAATAATTTGAATCATTGGTGTTGCAGTTAGTCACCTGGACAAAAAACATGGGAGTATACCAAAGTTTCCATTTAAGTACAATTTTCAGGTACTAGTATTTTTTTTGAATATTTCCATTTTAAGATCCATGGAATTTTGTAGCCAAATATTGCACTTTTTACTTTTAATCCACAGTAAATTAGGGTTTATTATAAAGGATTTAGCCACAAACTAGTTCTAGTATATAAAGTATCTGACATTTGCTCCACCTTTACCAGCTGCAGCTTTGGTAATGACACACATTAATGCATCACTACTTATAATTCAGTGATATGATTTATATATATTTATATATATATATAACTATAATCTGTACATGCTGATCTTTGATGCACAAGATGTTCAGTTACAACATACTGTATTCAGAGGTGCAATGTCACAAAGTATATTTACTCAATTTGACTTGTATTTGACAGATATAGTTACCAGGTACATGATACCATGCAGTATTATACTACTAATTTACCCAATAATATACAAAGTATCTAAAATTACCAACACAATCGACAAACTGCATCGTTAAAATGCTATAACATAATACTTTGACAGGAGCAATTCTGCATAATGAGAACTTTTACTTTTGGTACTTCAAGGTTATCTTGATGTCAGTCAGAGTCTTTTCATACTGTGGTAAACTTGTGGTAAACTGTGTTTTTGGTTTTAGCTTCTTTAATGAAATCAAAACAGCTTATCAATGCAATCACAACAGTTAAAATATAAGTTTTGTTTGTTTTGTTTGTCACTGAAGGAAAATTTCTCACTAATGACATCAGCGATGGCTCCTTTCGGTTTAGCTGTGCCAGTTAGCCAGCCCAGCGTGAACTCTCAGCTTGGCTCTGAAACAAATAAATAGCTGGCAGCTTGCTGTGAAAAGGTATCGTCAGTAGCTCTGGAGTTAAATTGTGAGTAATTGAAAGTTATGTGTGGCTGAACATGAACTGTGATTTTAGCTACCTGGAGCTACTTTGCCTGTTTATATACATATAATTATGGAAGGAAAAAATGACAGGACATACTTGCTTTTCTCTAAAATAGTTCCAAACAAAAACACGGCAACAATTTCTACATTTATTAATACTGGTCCCCTATATTACTTAAAGGGACAGTCCGACCCAAAATCCCAGATGCATATTTTTCGTTTTACCTTTAGTGATATTTATTAATCCAAATTTCCGGCTGGACCGCAGCATGAAATTTGGATCACCTCATCAGTTTGTTTTAGGAACAGCCGTGTCTGTATGACACAAGCCTTACATTAATTTAGGCTAGACGTTATTTATTAATACGTGTTAGAGTGTCAGAACAAACAGCTATGAGGAGGACGCTATTAATGTTTACATCTTATACTGACACGAGTACGAGCCTCTCGTCTGTGAGTAGATGCACACTTCCTTCTGCGCAGTTTGAGGGTGTAGTTCGGTAGAAAGAAAATAGTTCCTAAATGAAACTGCTCACATAAAAAGGTCTGTGGATGATGTTGAGTAACCAGGTCATGATTGCTGAAGAGACATTTCTGTTGAGTTGTTTAAATGTTTTCTTTTTGTTTGTTTGTTTTGTTTTGGGGGTTTTTGGCACAAGCAGAGTGCCTTCTAGTTTCATTATATTGGAGAGAAGGCAGACATCTGTACAGCCGATACCTCCAACACTCTGCAGCTCACACCAAAACAATCTAGATCAATAAATAGCGCTACAGGTTAGAGGAAAAATATGTAATTTTGATTTGTGGGTGAGCGTTCCCTTTAACCCACTGAGCAACAGATGTCATTGAAACATTGTCTCCAAGCTTTAGCCCTGTTATAAATCAGGATTTAATGACTACATGTATCCTGATTTTAGATCACATTTTAAAATAATTAAATATATTTTAAAAACCTGTAAATAATTAACAAAAGTACTGCAGACTCTCGTGTTTACAATATAAATGTTTATATTTTGTCATATACACAAATTCTGTTTACTCTTTCATCTAGGCTACGACTAGACGTCTGCTGAACTTTTACTTTTCAACCTTGAATAACCAAAATTCAAACATCTAGAGGGTGATTTTTTAAAAAGTCTTCTCAGTGTTAACTTGCTCAGTGGGAACCATGAAGGCTGAAGCGTAAACATGAGGCACTGGAAGCAAACAGATAGATGGATGAGTGTTGGTGTTAATGGATGATGTTTAACACATAAAGAGTGTTAATGATATTGACATTGTAACAGCTGCTCACGACCAGTATAGACTCAGCTCCTGTGTTTGTGTGCATGTGTGTGCGTGTGTGTGTGTGTGTGTGTGTGTGTGTGTGTGTGTGTGTGTGTGTGTGTGTGCTCACCCAGCTCCCCAGCAGATTTGATGTCGATGTTGTCATAGCCGCTGCCGATGCGGACGATGATGCGCAGGGCTTTAAACTTTTCCAGGTCTTCTCTCATCAGAGTGATGGTGTGGTACATCAGAGCTCCTACAGCTTCGTTCAGCACCTGTAGACACACACACACACACGCACACACAAGCCCTTTTTAACAGAGATCACGATGTAGGGCTGCTACAAAGTGTCGCCTTTGCATTTTTAAAGAGAACTTAACAACAGCCTCAGCATGCTGCTCCAGCGTCTGACTTTAGACAGTATGCCGGCATCCCGGAAGCAAAAGAGGCATGGATGAAGTGTGTCGCTGGATTTGTAGATCTTTAGCATGAAGTAGCACACTGGGCCTTTCCACAAACACAGACTGCGCTATAGGGCCACCGTGAAGTTCCCTTCTTTTTGCTTCCTTTGCATTTATACACAGAACCAAACAACGGCCGCATCATGCTGCTCCAGTGTGTGATTTTTGACAGCATGCTGGCATCGCAGAAGCAAAAGAGGTGTTACAGGCATGACATTTAACACAACAGCGATGACTTCTAGTATGACGTATAGCATACACAACGACATAATGTGGTGCTAACAATAATTTACCATCACTGTTATTTGTCTGCTGATTGTCCTCTGCTTTGAGGGTACCTTTCATTGGTTTCTTCTTTGTATTAGCTGCTATGCTAACAGCTGCCTTTTAAATCTCCCACTGTGGGTCACACACATAACACGTCGTCACATCCGTGCCGCCCATGAAGATGTCTTTCCTGCTCACTCAGACCTCATTACCAATATCTCTGTTTCCAGCTCAGAGGTGAGACGACTCCGTCCTCCCTTTCCGTGGTCGGACGTTATATATGTAACAGTAAGGTGGCGTAACGGTGTGATATTCCTGCCTTGAACAGGCAGTGTAAAAGGGACAAAACTGAGTTATTTAAATCATAGATAGTTATCAACATGTGAAGTATCTAAATCTGTAGCTTTACTTAACCTTTGTGGTTACACACCTGGAGAAATCTTAGTGTGTTTGTTTGCAGAATAGCAGGATCGTGCTTTGAGTACATACAGCACATACAGACAAAATGTAAAGGTCAAGTCATCAGCGTGTTTGTGTAGTTGTGAGCATAAGTCAAGTGTGGCTTTGCAGAAATTACTTTGTCAACTAGCAGAGTTCACTCAGTTCACAGTCACAATGTTTCCATAAACTTGGCTAAGGTGCTTTTTTTTGTCCAGGATATGCTGTTTATATCATTCTCACATCCTGTTTTTTAATATTCCTGCCAGCGTGGAGTGGCTGCTTTTCCTGAATATTACCATGGAAACTAAGCTTTCATAACCACAGGAATCAAGATAAGGTGTCTCTGCACCGAACAAAACTGCCGAATATCAGCAGGGATCTTATTCCTGTGGGATTCTCACCGGCTCTTCATCAGGACGACGGCTCATTGTTTTAATTAGAAAATGAAATATTTTGACTTCATCTCAGATAAATTAAGTCTGTTACAGAATGGAAATAAGTGTCTGTGTGTGAAAACCAGTTCAGTCACCTTTTAATTGGTTCTCAGTTAATCTCACAATCTTTTTCGAACGTTGCCAGCCGTCCTCCTCGTGTGTGAGAGAGAGGATGAAAATGACATGAGGTTCAATTACAATAAAGAAGCCCTTTTAATTACACAATGAGGTGGCTGCTTTCTAGAGAGCCAGCGAGAGAGAGAGAGCAGGAGATAGAGAGCGAGGGAGAGCCATCTGTTTCTCCCACGCTGTGGCCTACTGAGCGCGCTCACAGAGAGAGTGTGCCTGGCAGACGCCCAGAACGAGACGTAACCCTGCCAGACATACAAACCCATTTACAATCCATAGTGGCTGTGGCAAGATCCGAACATGACCCACATTTGAAGTTCCATCTCTTCTTTCATTTTCTTAACTTCGCTTCTCTTTCTTTTGATTTTTTTTTCATGTGATTTGCAGTTTTTGCAAACAGTATTTGAGTTTTGCCCTTCCATAATGCACAGCCAGTATTGTCTTAATGTGGCAACTTAAGGTTGTTTTTTTTACAGTGTGAAATATTGCATTCACATACTGTCAGAAGACTAGCAAAAATAGGAAAAATGACACTGAGACTGCGGTTAAACACATTTCTCAGACTTGACTCGGCTGCAGGTTTACTCGGTCTCTGTCCCAGACAAAAGGACTCTGGATTTTATTTCAAAAACTGGTAAAGACCACAGCTGTGTGGATATCAGAAAGGAACTTTGAATAAGATGGTTAAGTTGATATCAGCTTTTTGGTTTCTGTATTTGTTGCTCATAAAAAAACAGTATATTCCCAAACATAAAATTCAATTTTTGATTATTTTGTCTCATGACACACACATTTTTATACAGTGGGGCAATAAAAGAGGCGAATGAAGAGGACTGAGAGCGTTGATGATTTTTATGTTCCACATTTTGTCGAAAGTATGTCATGCAGTGTGTGACTCATGCTGGTTTTGACTCGGTCTGAACTCCTCAAAGTCATGGCCTTATCTCGGTAACGATTCGCTCTGGTCTTGGTTATGACTCGGTCTGGATTTGGATGGTCTTCACAACAAAACTGCCTTGTGGTTGCATAATTTAAATAGTCTAAATTAGCAACGGTTATTTTAATTTGCATTTGGATATTGTCGCAGTCAGAAATTCCTGATATTTCTGACTCTGAGTTTTACTTGAACCATGAACTGAATTTACTCATAATGAAGGTCACTATATGACATGAACGCAGCATAAATTCTAATTATCCCCAAATCAGAGACCAACTCTCTATTAACAAGATGCTTAATAATAAATAAAACAATTAAAGGATCATTTGTAAACTATCAAATTAATCACTGACTTATTTGATAATCTATTCACGAGTGTTTTTTTGTTTTTTTGTTTTTTTAAGAAAATAAAGGCAAATTTCTCTTATTTTAGTTTCATGAATGTGATTACTTCTGGTTGCTTTACTACTTTATGACAATAAAGTGAATATTTTTGGGTTGTGTGGACAAAAGAAGACATTTAAAGACGTTATCCTCAGAACGTCTGAACGTCTTGAACGTTTCAAGAAAATAATCAACAGATTAATTGACAATAAAAATAATCTTACGTTGAAGCGGAGGAAGGGATTGAAGCACACTGATGGATTTGCAGCTTTTAATTGTGCAATCAGACGAATGTTTGGTTGGTTGATCATTAAACAGACTAACTAATGTAACATCTGTAACATCAAAGATTTCTGAAGGGATGTTTTGAAGCCTTAAATCAAAATTTCAGATTGACTCTAAATCTAAATTTGTACATTAAGATGAAGGTTGGATTAAGCTGATATTGGTGAAGCAAATACAACTTTTTGTTCTATACTGACTTTTAAACACCAGCAAACAAGACCCGATGGTACCCAAAAAGAGAGGATTTATACACATATGACATATTGATGTTTATTTCATGCATATCCACACGATTTAAATATCTTTATTTCTATTTTTAGGAAATTTTAGTTAATTAAAGAAACCGAGTTTGTCTGAGTTGGGTTGCGGCTCTCGTGGTTGCTGTTCTTTTGCATCAGCTTTGGATTTTAGACGTGCTGCGCCTCTTTTCTCTCTCTGATTAGCTGTGATGAGCGCTGCTGCGTTACAGAAACACCTCTATCATTGTTTATTCGATGCAAATTGCTGTTGATGCTCTCTAAAATATAAAACATACTGACTTTCTGTGTCAGTGGATCTTTAGGTGTTTAATCAAAAAATCTGTCAATACTTTCATCTCTATTACAGCAAATGTAAAAGCTTGATTGAACTGGTGGCAATCTCGCTTACCTTATTTTTATAAGATTGTTGCAGTTAGTATTCACTGGTGCAGGATTGTATGTGTGATGGTGTGTGTGTGTGTGTGTGTGTGTGTGTGTTTGTGTGTGTGTGTATGATCAAAATTAAGTCCGTTACCTTTTCGTGGATCTCCTGTGTGGACTGAGCATCACAGAACGCCACGGTTGCTACGTCTTTCAGGATGGGCATCTCCACAGTGCAGTCGCGCCCGTCCAGCAGCGCTACCAGAGGGCGCGGGTGCATGGGCCCGTTCATAATGGGTGGCCTGATGCCTAAATCAAAGAAAAGAAAGAAAAGATGTCAGATGAGCAGTAAAACAGCGGCGATGAAAAAGAAGAAGAGTTACATAAACAGAAAATAATCTTTTTTTGTCAGGGGAAATAAAGAATTACATTTAATCAGCATAAGTTCTTATTGGTTTGCTGAAACACCTGCACAACTGTTATCTCCCTCAGAGAAATTAGAAGTCTTGTGTTGGGAAGAAATGTGATTTATTATTATTGGACCTTCAGACGTATGTTTAGCAGGGTCAAATCTTTCAGCATTCGTACTTGTCAGCTATGAAATCTAAAACTGAAGACATGCTGTTGCTGTGTGTTACAGATGAGGTCCTGCTCCATCTGCATCCCATAATGTTTCTGCTCTGCTGTTGCTATGACAACCATGACAATAAGCATGGAGAGAGCAGCTGGTCGTGTTCACAGCTGTTTTACTTCATATTTATTTTAAAGATTTTATTGTTTTGCTTTAATTAACGTTTAATAAAGTTTGCAGACTCTTTGAGACAGGCAGTATTTGGAAAGATGGATGAGGCGGGTAATGTGGGTGGGCTTGTAGAAAATAGTTAAGTATAACAACAATAGAATATTACAACAAAAAAAAAAACTTGCCCCTGAAAAATGCCCTGAAATGATCAAAATATAGCCACAGAATCAAAAATCAGGAGGCAAAAACCACCATAATAATCAGGAGTATCCTTCTGTATTTCATCCTCTTCACATGGTTTTAATCGCGTCCTCATATATTCATGGAGAATGGAGTGCTCATCTCTGTGCAGCACCGTGAGTGACTCCTGGGAGCCACTCGGGAAAAAAACCCCAAAACAGGGCTATCTTGACCAGAAAACAGCTGAACCTGAAGCTGAAAATTATGCCTCAGCTGTCTATAATGTGGCACATCCTGGTTGAAATTGAGTATTAATTTCATGGTCCTCCGGTCATGGAAAACGTGGAGTCAGTCAGTCATGGTATCACACAGTCTCATTTCACAGGTCTGGAAAAGTCATAGAATTAGTAAAATGCCTGAAAGTTTTGGAAAAGTCCTGGAATATTGTTGTGTGTAATGAACTCAATTGTTAGTTTTCTTTGTGGATAGCCTTCCTGGAATTATCTTTGAACAGAGTTTCATCTGATATGTTTGAATAACAACATCAAAATGGGATAAGGGAAAATTGTGTGGTGGCACTGTGATTCTTGTTTCCATACCTTTGCCCCACTGCTTTTACACTGTATTACATTTTTGAGATGAAGCACTTGACATGGGCTGCCCAGGGCTTTCAGTTGTCACCTGGAGTGCCAGTGTGGTTTCATTTTTACTGGCTCTGAGAGTACGTAGAGCGTGGCAGTATGAAGCTGAAAAGCATACTCTGTTTTCAGAAACATATTTTAATGCCCTGTTTAGCTGTAATAGCGAGAGTCTGTGAACAGGAAGTGAGCACCATATGGTTTTCTCACATAGTGAAGATGGAAGCTGAAAAAACCAATACTCTGTCACTGAGTTGCATTTTTCTCACCTCAAATGACACTTTATAGTATACTGTTTCACTGTAATATGACACGAATAGCACAGTCCTTTTTTTCTCTTTTTTTTCTCTGGTCACCAATTTCAAAAGTGTTTGCATCTTTCTACTGCATAGATAGCCAGGTAGTTTTAAGAAAGACCATCTTCCTAGCAGTGAAATACTTCTTAAAGGTGATAAAGGCCAGCAGACCGCTGGGTAAAGAGGAACAGAGGTAGAGCACTTCATAAGAAGCAGTAAGATCTGTGTCAAGAGAGACAGCCAGGACTTTAAATCTGTCATTAACTGAGTAAGAGTGAAGCCCTTCAACCATTCTGAAGGATGTTTTATTAAATCATCTCTTCAGATGAAGCCATTACCCTGAGAGTGCTGCCAGGCCTTACAGGAGGATAAGTGGCATTTAAAAACGCAGATAAGCCTGACGACCTCACTACCGGGCCGTTGTTCAGGTTTAACAAGAGCAGTGGTCGATGCGAGATGCATTCATTAGTTCTGCTAGACTATTTCCTCCCGCTGCAGTCCGCTGCGACCTCACATTTTGTCTCTCCTTTCAGGTAACTGAAGGGTTAATCATTTCAGACATACTGACTGCAAGCCAAGACATCTGAAAGACACGCTGCTGTAGATTCACAGAGAAATGAGGCACTGTATGTAATTGGGTCTCTTTGACATTGCAAACTTTTGACAGCCCTCTAAAACACTGTAGTTGAAAGAAGTGCGGAGCTGTGCTGTTATTGCTGATGCCGACTGCACCCATCACTCATTCCTGACTTTTGTCCTTTTGAGAAGTGCAGGCTGACATCTCAAATAAGCTACCACCTCCGTCATTTCACTCAAAATATTCCACCTAAAACTTTTTTTGCGACTCAAACCCCCAGACGAATACACAATTGCCATTCCCTGCCCCTGCCAGTTTGAGGCTGTTTTCCAGTCGCATGGACTATTATGAAAAAGTAGCTGAATCATTAAAACAGTCATTTGAAAATCTGCATTCTGCAGTCTGAATGCCAATGATCCCAGAGAATCAGACGTGTGGACAGAAGCTTGGCAGCTCCAGACCCTCAAATTAGATTGGCAAACCTGGGCAGGGAAACAGAGTAACACTCTACCCTCAACAGCTATCATTACGTGGCCAATGAGCCAAATAAATTAAAACGACAAGTCTCTGCAGGAATCAGGCTACCAGCTTGTATCACTAATAATCTGATTTTTGGTGTTTTCCAGTCATGTGTTTTTGTAATGAAGAGTTATACTGTAATTTATCTGTTTCCTTGTACCTTATCTACTGTATATTTGTATTTCTGTTAGTGAGTTTATGTTTTCTAGAATGCCTTTTGCCAATCTACTGAAAATAGTTGTTAATGTAATGCATTTAGCTATTAGAGGGATAGAAACGCAAAGGAATTTTATGGTTTATTAAAGCAACATTATGCAACTTTTAGGTGATTTCCCAGGCCGTCAAATACTGACACATTTGGTTGAAGCACAAAAACAAATACATCTGTATTTGACGACCTGGGTATGAGACTCAACAATCAACTAAAAGTTGTATAATGTTGCCCTAAAATCCTTTTGCAAATGCAACATGCTTTGAGGTTGAATGGCTAATGAAAGGTCAAATGATGTCGAAAAAAAAGTTGCCATTAATACGCTGAGCCATGGATACATTACATCGTACATAATAATTTAGCAGATAAGTTGAAACTTTATATTTCAACAGCATAGTAGATAATGTGTGGTTGGTGATGTTTCCCACAGAATTACAATTAAATCTCTTAATGAGTTCTTTTTTTCCTCAACAGCAGTTTGTGAAGCTGGAGCTGCGGTTTGGATAATTGATCTGTCGATGTAATCAAAGCTGATCAGATCTGATCGATGGATGAGAGGAGCTGATGCTGCAGAAATGAGTGAGTGCGTCTGACTGCTCCCTTGATGTACTATATTTATTTATTTATCCCAACAGCGCTCTTAATGAATGATGCTGCTGTTGTGGCAGATATCCACAAATAAATTAATGTGTGGGAAACCCTTGCTGGGTTTAGGCACAAAAACCATGTGGAAAAGATAATGTTTTGGGAAAAATTACCAGGTTTTGGGGGCAAAGTCACAGCTGGAAACACAGTGACAGGTCACTACACTCACATTTGGTGACTAAAAAGCAGCTGGACACATGCTGGTTTTGTTGTTTGTTGGTCTCAAACAGTGGTCTGCCTCTTGGCAGGCGTCACACCACGCTACACTTTAGAAAAATATTGATATAATGCGCATGAAAGGTGCAAATGTAATAATTTGTGGTTTGCAGAAAGGTGCATTGCCAACACTTTATATCCCCATCTCTTCTGCAATTGATTGATATCTTCTTTATGTTATGCATTGGTACAAAATAATTTAGGAGACGCTGCTGCTTTTGGATATTGGAGGCCAGATATTTTGCATCAGTGTCCTAAATCGAAAGAATTGTTTTATATCTGGCAAAAATGACTTTTGCAATGCACATGATGTAACATCATCTACATATGGCTAGTTACTGGTGTCTGTTTTTGGAGGAGTGTATTTCTCCCTGTCTGCTCCAGTGGTGCAGCTCCGTGAGCAGAAGGTGAGGACTGTGTGGCACCTCCCAGGCGTGTTTAAGTATAACTGCATGAATAACATGAATAAGAAGCAGGGAGGTGCTGAGAAAAAAAGCAAGCGATAAACTTCCCCAAGACAAATGTAGATAGATGATCTTCCTCTTTCTCTTCGAAACCAAACTCTTATCTAGAACGACTTAGCTCAGGCTTGAAAATGGGGTGTATATTTAAAAACAGACTCTCAGTGGTTTTCTCTGGTTGTTGAGTGAGCGAGTTTGCATGCATGGGGAAATAATGTATAGAGTGCTTACATGCATATCTGTTTCATGCTCCAGTGTGCTTCAGTGTGTTCAGGGTTTAACTACAGCAAAAGTATTTAAAATTTGTATTTAGAGAACTGAAATGTGTCCATATTGAGGCTGTTATGTTTAAATAACATCAGTGTTTAGATGTATTGAGGAGAATACTTTTAGAACATCAAAATGTTTTTGTAAACAACATGAAGTACTTATGAGCTGTTTTTAAACCAGCATGCATACTTCCTCCTGCATGTATCATGCAGCGGTCGAGGAGAGCATGGGAGAGTATGCACAGAGCCATGTTACTGTAACCATGAAGTATGTCAGTGCATACATTTACAAGCAGAAATTCAAGATATTTGCATGTGCAGTACAAGCTGTGGATGGATGTGTTGGTTACATTTTGTTTTAGGTTGATTGCAGAGATATTCACATTTGGTGATGTCGATCATTTGGTATAAGGTGGTCAAAAAACAGTCCAAGCTGTCTAAAGTCGTCTTTTTCTCGTCTTGATGTTACGACAAAATCAAACACATTTAGTATTATCCTAAGTTTTAAGTCTTGGCTCATCTAAATACTACTAATGGAAATATCCCGACATGTTAACATAATGATGTCTTACTATTATACGCATGGCAACAACAGCAAACATGGCTGAAAGCAAAATTGCTACTAGCTCTGCACTGAAAATTTGAAGGCCATCTTTATTCTGACATTTAAAACTCTCGCACTTATTTGTAGAAAATGATGTTCTTGAAATGAATAAAATAGGTTTGGTTTTTTCAGTGATTTGTCATATCATCAATTATATCATAATATTGTGATTTATTTTAGAGCTATATCGCCCACCCCTAGCTGGTAGCAAGTTGAGGAAATGAAACCCAAAATGTAAAGCTTTTAAGTAAATACAGTTTATCTTTATAGATTGTATTGATGCTGAATTGACGAGAAAACTGTCGACATATGAGGCTTTTTGTCTTGTGTTTCTAGAGTTGTGTGTTTTGTGGTCATGTAAGGAATTGTTTATATATCATATTTGTTAAAGGTAGTTTGGCGTAATTCTTCTCAGGAGCAGGATGGGAAATAATCTCATAAAGAATTTATTTTTTCATTGCAAAACGTGACCCTGCAAGATCCCCAGTCTTTGCAAAATCCTTCAGTGTGTGACTGAAAACTTGTGTTGTTTTTAGATGCGAGAGGGTATCAGACTTTTGTCTTTTCAAAGTCTTCTTCTGTTTGATGATTAGAAACTTATCTGAGAATACTTATAGTAAACAAGTTTTTAATTATTAGAGGTTACAGTGTGACATAAATGTTAAAATCCTAGTTTTTGCTTTTTATATACTTTTTATATATATACTTTATACACAGCTCGAACTTAACTGTATGAAGATAAAAGCACTTCAGTGTTAGACGAAAATTAAACATTGATAAACATCATTTTTTAAATACTCAAGCTGCAGAGAAGCAAGCACAGTTTATCCCAATCCATCGCTCAATCTCTGCATTGTCTTCTTATCTAGATCATCAGATTCCAGCATGAAACCTGATCTGATGAAGCAGCTCCCACAGCGCACTAAGACCAATAAGGTGAAACTCGAATCCTGCTCACAATGCCTTCTATGAGCTGGTAAAACATTAGCTTTCCATAATAGGATTTGCCTGGAGGCCACTGCACTTACACATCAATACGAAATCAATGGTGCATAGCTGAGAAATTGGAATTCAACAACAGCAAAATGTACTCTCAGTCCTACAACACAACCGTCATTGTAGCTGAGATGTAATCACGAGCAGCACGCTCGCCTGTAGCGGCCGCACTCTACAGTATTTTAGCCTACAGACTTTCGAAAGCTTCCATTTGAGCAGAAACACTTGAGAATAAAGCGTGAGTCAGAGATGGCGTTTGTAATGAAATAGGCACGTTGTTCACTTGCACAAAATGAGGGGAAATCTGGTGAGTCAAATCAGTTGTGCGGCAGAGTGGCGTTTTTGGAGAGTAGCAGAGATTCCAGACATTTCTCCGGCTCACACTTGGTCAGAGAGAGGGAGGAAATAGCTCTCATTCCAGCACCGAGCATGACCTTGGGAGGACCAGCACTACTGACTGCTGAGTAGTACTATATATGATAAAACACCCATCCATTCACTCTCCGTCTCTCCCACACACACACACAAACCTCTGTGAGTATTAATGCACTCTCTCTGCTCGGAAATCAAACAAATTTAAATGGCTGTTATCTCCCCGTCTCTTTTATTTTATGTATTTTCTCACTTTCTAGACACATTAAACAGTCATTAAACTCTTCATTATATTAAATAATATGCTTCACTCTGCTCGCTTCCTAAACTCTGAAACCTCTTCCATGTCTGTCCTGCTCTCATTATATTCAATACTCGACTCTCTCCCCCTCCACTGCCCCGGGGCCGGGTGACTGCTGGGAGCTTTCACAGTGCAAACAGGCCTCTCGACAGCCAGCGGGGCCTCAGCTCCAGCTCTGCGCTCACCATCTATTCAGGGTTTCTCTTCAACTTTTATTCAGATTCTCTATTGTATTTGGTAAATATTTAGAGGCAATGCACCAAGAATGATTTGCAGCAAATGCAACATAAAAAATTGAAAAACAGACAGTTTCATTGGTGATAATTGTTCACTAAAACACAAATTACCATCTGCATGTTACCAACTCTGCTTTTGCAATGTGTGCTTAAGGCTAAATCACATGCCCCAATATGGAAACTGTGGAAAATTTGTAATCAGACCAACATGATGCCAAATCTGTTTGACTGACATTTAGAGATGGAAAAAAGCATCTGCCAAAGACTGCTGGGACTGAATCATGCGAGCCAGTGGGAAAGCCCTGCAGCCTGCCTGGATCCAGCTGTCATTGACCGGCTCACAAGAACAGCTGGATTTTTGTCCCAGAGGAACGAGACAATGTTTTGGGACTGTCAGTCAGCAGAGACGATGGCAGAGATCTGCGGTTTTCATGTGTTTTAAATGTGCCGGTCACCGGGAAGTCTGCCAGCCTCGGCAGAGAGGGATCTGCCAAAAACAAGCTGCAAGGCCCGACACTAAAGAACCACGACAGGGGTGTGTCACCGCGAACTCTTAGAACACGGGGTTTCATTTCTAGAGCATCTGTTGGTCTAGTTTCAGTAAAATATGAAGCTGTTGAGCCGAAACAATAAGTTGATTAAACAATTAGTCAGAGTCATTTGACTTGGTTGACGTTGGTTTGAAAAGGACATTTGAAGTCATTAACTTTTTGGCTGTAAAACTTTGGGATTCTCTAATTTTTATGGATCAAAACATTTTGAAAATATTTAGGGGCGTCTGGTGGCTCACTGGATAGAGCGCGTGCCCATGTACAGAGGCTGTGTCCTTGCCGCAGTATAAGTCAGTCAGTCGGTTAAGTATTTGCTAGATCCAGCATCTAAAACATGAGGATGTGCTACTTTTCTCTCTTTAGATCATTGTAAGTTGAACATCTTTGGGTTTTGGACTGATGGTCAGACAGAACAAGACATTTTTTCCCCATTTTCTAACATTTTATAGACCAAACAATTCATCAGTGAATCAGGAAAACAGTAAGGTGACGAGTTGATAATGAAAATAATACTAAATTGCATCACTATATTCATGCATTTTGTTTTGAATGTGACAGCAGTAAACACTTCTCAGTTTAACACTCGGGCCTTTCATATATTTTATGATCAAAGCTTCCTGAATTAAACCTCTTTTCTCGAGTGAACTGAAATTGAACCTCGGCAAGATGACGCACTCACATTTCAGATACAGTGTTTGTGTTTTTCACTGTGCAAGCGAGAGCAGAGGACAGCGTCGCTTTCGGCACCTGTGATCAGTCAGCACCCTGCAACTGTGGCAACCGACCACTGCACGGCTGATTTATAATGTCACTGGATCCCCTGGCATGCAGCAACATGGCGTTGTTAAAAAGCCCCTCGTCAGTTTCCCCCTCAGTGTTGATCTCGCCATCCCTTCATCTCTTGTAGATTCATTTTCAGATCTCCAGTTCTCATTTCAGTCTCGTTTCCCCAGGCTTTTTTTATCTCCCTTGCCATTTTTTCTTTTTTTTCCTCCTGTCCCGTCCGTCTCTCTAGCGACAGGAAAAGATACATTTTTATATCATCGTTGCATTTATACGCTTAAAAAACGCCTGAATGTCCGGGTACAATGTTTCTGCAGTCTTTTATTCTTTCTTTTTTTTTGTAGCTCTTTCTACCTGCACTTCAGGGAGGAAAGAAGACGGACATATCCCTCACCACCACACACTCACATTGTGAACCACCCACATACACAGAAATACAGGTGCACACTCAGCACAGCAATCCATGCAGGTTGACACGACTAATATGTGGTGAAATATGACACATACAAGTGCTTACACAGAGAAATAATCACCATGCAGGTCCTATCTTTCTCTCTCTCTCTCACACACACAGAGACTGGTGTACCCACACACACACACGAGGCCTTAAGTTGCATGCACTCTATCAGAAAGCCAGTTTGTCAGCTTTTTGCTCCAAGTACTGAAGACACCAGCAGCACAACAGACAAGAAGATATCAATTGAGGGAACGCCAACAACAATGTCTGGCAGCAGATCAGATGTGTGGCAACCAATTCTGAGTTTAAGTTTAAATATGCAAATTATAGCTGCTGTGTTTCACCTTTGTGCATATTTACTGGTCTGTCAATTTTAAAAACTTGCTCTTTTATCAGATTGAGGATGAATAGAGACAGTTATGATTTAAAAAGCACTATTTTCAGCTTTGTAGTAACAGATCAATAAAGCTGTGCAGGTAGCAGCCGCCCACACAATCCTGCACTGAATCACAGACCATGAGGGTCACGGGAAAAAAAACACTGCAGGCTGGATATGCACCCTTTCCGTTTAATTAGACAGCACATAAATATAGCTCTTTTTACACTTCCTGTTCAAGGCGGGAATATCTCGCTGTTATGCCGCCTCACCGTTCTGTTTAAAAGGTAAAATCGCAGAATAGGGGGACAGATTGTCTTGTATTTAAGCCTGCAGCAAAGGTATTAAAAGCGCTGAATAAAGGTCTATGTAAAAAGGGACAGCCAACAGGACAGGAGCAACAGCGTGAGGAACAGTGGCCACGATTGTTCACAAATTGGGAAAACAATCAGCCCGTTGACGTGCAGTTTTGTTGAGCTACAGTTATACCTCAATTAGATAATTTAGTTGGACTACTGTCCTTGTCCCGTTATACAGGCACTATTGAAGGAAGTATGTCCGACTCTGCCATGGTAGGTGGCATTTTTCCCTGTTTTTAATAAGCAAGCAGCAGAGGGGTTCTCTTTTCTTTTTATCCTTCTTTTGTCTTTCCTGGCTTTCTCCTACGTATATATGCTGTGAAACTCCTGGGTCAAAGCTTAGTGCTGAATGTCTAGGCTAGTTCAGGTCCAACTGAGGCGTATAAGAAAGAAAAGAAAGAGTAAATCAACCCCCAACCACATTATCTAGGTGTGCTTGTCCAGTTCGAGAAATTCAACTTAGTACGATTTCAGTTGAGCTAAGATATTTACATGTATTTTAAAAGTACAGTTTTAGTCGGACTACCACTTTTTCTAACATCCGGGACTTTGCAATAGTTTATAACCGCTGCTGAATCGTCAGAGGCCAACGCCAATGTGTTTAACTTTTGTTTCCATGATGCCAGCATGCTGTCTAAAATCATACACTGGAGCGTCATGATGCTGCCGTGGTTTGACTCTGTGTAAAAATGCAGAGGCGAAGTACTTAAAGGACTTTGTAGCAACCATGAAGCGCATTCTCTGTGTCAAAAGGACTCATGTTTAATTAATTAGATTTTGTAGCAGTTTTCCACAGTAAAACCACCTTATAATTTTCAAGCATCTAGGGGTGAATCAAATTTACAACCTGAAAAGTGGAAAATATATCTTCACAGCTCTACGTGTCCGGTGTGATGGGTGTCATCAGTAGGCACTGCAGATTTCTAAGCTGACTCAAACCAAAAAGGTTAAGATGCACAGTCTTAAACAATACTTGCACTGCAGGAACTACTGTACTTAAATACAGGCCCTAACTGGATTATTGTATGGCCGTCGGCCTGTTATATTGGATTAACTGTTAATATGCGTTAGAAAGTCCCAATCACTTTGAAGGTTCAATTGGATTGGGGTCAGTTTGGATACTCTGGAACGAATGTGGCCCATGAATGGATTATTAAGTCTGTGAGGCATTTATTGTATGTAGATTAAGGATTCCCAAACTGGCATGCAAGAGCTCACAGGGGGTCTTTAAGTAAATGACTGTTTTTTATTTCATATACTTGTTTCATTTATTAGTCAGCGTGAATGTTTATTACTGTTTTTGAGTAAGAGTGCCTAGTTGAGAGAATTCAGTACATTGAATTTATTTTATACTCACTTATCTGTGTTATCGGGTTGCAATAACAATTATTTTCATTAGCGATTAATCTTTTGATTATTTTATCGAGTAATCCGTTTTTGTGTTTTGGTCTATAGAGTGACAATGTCTTTAATTGTCTTGTTTTGCCCACAACCAAAAGGTATCAGTTTACTGTCATAGAGGAGTAAAAAAAACAGAAAATATTCACATTTAAGAAGCTCAAATCAGAGAATTTTTACTATTTTTTCTTAAAAAATTACACAAACCAATTCACAGATTTTAAAATTAGTTGGCAGTTTAATAGTTGACAACTAAGCATTTAATAGATTAATCCTTGCAGCTCGAGTTTTTTGGTAGATGAGACATTTTTCTTTTAAAAATTAATGATTAATTCATTATTTTTATAATGGTTTTGTTATTATTATCATCGCTGTTAATATAACAATTATTATTATTAGTAGTAGTAGTATTGTAACGTTATTTATACAGCACCTTTGAAAACAGAGTTACCAAAGTGCTTTGACAAGCAAAGCAAAGCAGAAGCAAGATACCCCAGAGGCAATATAACAATAATGCCAACAGAAATTAAGGTAGAATAAAAACAAGAGATCAGACAGAAGATTTCATTAGAAAGAAGACAGATGGTAATGAGAAACAGAAATAAAAAACATTTAAAAAAAAAAGTCAATTAAATTGAAAACCGGTGGATTGATCGACGCAGCTGTAAAGTGTGATCACAGCACAGCGACAGTCAGTCAGTCAACAGGCGCAGATGCACATACTTTACTCGGCCTACCACATTTTTACTTTTTCACATCTTTTTGATGAAAATGATCTAAATTAACAAAGAGATTGTCCCCGTTCAAAATGATGTAATAATTAATAAAATATGAGTGCAGACAGTGGATACAAATTTGTGCCTGATGACATCAATCAGCCTGCAGGCTGCTGAGAGCTCGCTGCTGCTGTCCGCAGACAGACTCACCTGACTCTGCAAACACATAAATTAACAACAACAATGCATTTGTGCTTCTCATTAAGGTGAATTATAGCCTACCTGGTAATTGTTGTTTTGGGATGTAACATTGCAGGCCTGTTATTTTACCACCTGTCTAGACTGTTATGCTTCTCAATTATCTTGCCCGTTTAGAATAGTTTTTCTCAATAAAAAGGCACGTGTCGTTTTCAAGTACTTAAATCTAAATAATTATAATGGTTTACCGTCAATGTGTATGTTGTGCCTTTAAATGTCCAGCCTTTCAGTGGTGGCTGGTAGATCTTTCACTGACTGCTGCTCGAGCTTTTTCTTGTGTGCATTAGATATAATAGACTAAGCCTTTCAATGGTTGTCAGTGCGCGCAGTCTCTTTGCTGAGCACTTAATGCTTTATAGATTTCCAAGAGCTGTCAATTATACCTGCTTAGGTGTCTCTTTCTTTTATACAATAGTCAGGCTTATGAGTCCGTGCTTCAATCAAATGCTCATCTCAACATGCTCATTTTGTAAAGCGGGTGGATAAAATTTAAATGGGAGCTATGGAATAAAAAAATTCAGTTTTAGCAGCGTACAATGGTAGGTAAAAATGTATTAAAATAACCTGAAACCTCTTTTTAAAGGTCCAGTGTGTGGGATTTGGGGAGCTACAGTATATAGGCAGACATAGGATATAATATAATACATATGTTTTCTTTAGTGTATAACCATCTGAATATAAGAATTGTTGTGTTTTCGATGTGTGTTGTGTTGTTCCTGATAGAGCAGTTTGAAGCCCCTCCGCGACAAACCAAACAACCTCGGAAAATCATAGATTTTTTATCCAGGAGTTTCAATGTTTGGTTAAGTTTCACTGTCAATGTGCCTGATGTTCTGCTGCTCCATGTGTGCTCAGAGTACGCTCTGCGCTCCAACAGTGCAGTGCTATAAATAATCAGTATGTATAATCCACCCGCACGCCTGATGAACAGTCCAGCTCCAAAAATAGAAAATCTATTTGTGGTGGCAGATGTTTTGATAGTGGCATGCCGCCACAAATAAATGAATGCGTGAGAAACCCTGCCCGCTCCGTTTGTTTTTGAGAGGGAGAGACCTCTGTGGACAGTTTGGCTACTGGTATAAACCTCCCGAGCAATGAATATTGAAGGAATCCTCACTGGGAGAAGTTTCAGCTGGTTGCAGACTGCAATCCTCATCGCCAGATGCCATTAAATCCCACATACTCCTCCTTTAACATTCCCAAAACAGATCTGTTGTGTTCTGGATATGCAAAGATAACTCAATGTTTAATTTTTTTCAAGACAACAAATAATTCACTAAAACACGTTTATTGCTGTTACAACCTATATTTGATCTGTGTCATGCAGGTGTGTTTCATGACTCATAGCCGACAACGAGTCACAACATGAGTAGTTTGCTTGAGTGTGTCCTTTGACATGATGAAGCATCTATATGGAGTTTCCTCAGGAAACTGCCTGCAGCTATTAGGCACCATCACATCACACCGTACCTGTTAATCAGCTTGAACGACGGTTCTATAAATTCAAGTCAAATCATGCAAACAAGTCTCCAACTGAGCAATAAGATTGAATTCTGTCCAGCAAATCTGATCTTTATCGGGGGGAGAGATTGACTGGCGTTTGTTTGTGTCACTGATGGAGGCCTTTCTAATCAGATTAGACGTGACTCGACGCTCGTAGATCAGAGCACCCGTGCCTTCCCAAACATGAATCAACACATCCATCAATCAGCCGGGCACGACAAACTGATTTTAAATCATCTCTGAAAGGTTCAGTGATCTCCAGTGTGTGTCGAAACCGATCCGATGACCGGATGAGTTTGACGATTATTGACTGGCGGTGATTTGTGCGTCTTAAAAAAAGGGCAGTCCTCCCTGAGACATAATTCAGTCGTTACTCCCGTGACCTTGGATTCCTTCAGCTGTTGGGGCATTACTTGGGGCGGATGTGGAGACCGTGAAAATAAAGAAGAAGAGGGGGAGCGGAGGAAAAAGATCAGAGCTGCAACTTTAATCTTTGATGTCATCAAGAGACACAGCCCGCAGCCTGTTGATGACATCACAGATTACAATCTCCACAGTTTCTTTTTGGGGAAGAAACGTCTCCGCAGATCCAGATTTAGGTGACCACAGATGATTCTGCTTCAGGGCTGATGATCATTTATCCTCACACCCTCCTCTTCCACCTCCTCCTCCTCCTCGTGCTCCACACCCAAACTCCCCCCTTTCTTACTCCTCAGCACCTTGATCCCATTTTCTAGAACAGTCTTTTCCAGCCTCTATCACAAGTAGCATCTGTCACCTGCTTGTGAATCCGGCTGTGCATGTGCATACTTGAATATTTTGTAAGTCGAGTTCCCTGCGTGTGTGTTTGTGCGTGTGTGTGATTTGTGTGTGTGTGTGTGTGTGTGTGTGTGTGTCAAGGCAACCGCTCTCCGTAAAAAGAAGCACAATGAAAAGGGAAATATGTGTCATGTCCTTGCTAGCCCTCGAAGGAGAGCGAGATCTATTTCTGTCGCCACAAATGGAGGTGTTCAAGCAGCCCTTCAATGGCAGAGATTTGCCTCTTCACACACACACACACACACACACACACACACACGCACACACACACTGGGAAGCTAGAGAAAAGGCTAACCATTCAGAGAGAGGCTGAGCGATAAAAAAAAGATAATAGAGTGAGTGAGAATTAAGAAGAGGAGGAGGAGGAGACGGAAAAAGGGAGAGGAAGAGAGAGAAGGGGGAGGGGAAGGCACAATAATGTACACTGAGTTCATAAATATTGGCACACACACACATTAGACACACACACACACACACACACACACAGTTCCCACATAAAAGCAGAGTGCTAGTTGTTTACCTAGAGGCATGCCTTTGTTGAGGAGATGTGAGCTTCCCATGGTGCGTTCCCCGGCCGGCCAGCACACAACAGAAACCTACAGTCTTCACACAGCAGACATGAACAGGAATCCAGTCAGCATATGGCGGCTGTGGCCAGCTACCTCGCTTCCCTTAGTCCTTCTCCCAGCCCCTTAGTGACAAGCATACACATGTGCTCCCCCTCTTTTCTCTCTCCCTCTCTCTCCCCTCCCTTCCGTCCCCTTTGCTCGCCCGCTCTCTCTATCTGTCTTACCCCTCCCTCTCGTCTCTAGCTGCCTCCCTCCCCTCCCTTTCTCACTTTCTATTACAGCAAACCTCTCTGTCTTTCCGTCTCTCCCTCTGTCTCTGTCACTAAAAGAAAAAAAACCCTGCACACACACACACACACACTGAATGCAAGCACTGCTGCATTTACAGGGAGAGCAAGAGTGTAAAAGAGATGGCGGGGAGGAAGAAGTGAGAGAGAGTGTGTGTGTGTGTGTGTGTTTGAGAGAGCAGGAATGGGGAGGAGCTAACGCCAGCCAAAATTCATCTTTTGTTTCCTGAAAGACGACAGGGAGGGAAAAAGAGAAAGAGAGTTATGCAATTACAAGTCTGAAGCAAGAGAGGAAAAACTTGTTCTATGTGACGGCAGGAAAACAATTAAAAAGCTCATAAAACTTAATTGTAATGAGCAAGAACATGTTTTGACACTTTAATCAGCGTGTTTTCCCAAGCAAACTTAATTGCTTCTAATTTTACTTTCTAAGTTTACTTGTGTTACTTGTGCAGTTACACAGTTTCAGATCCAAGTGTTCTTTCAGGACATTTAAACGTGAAAATATGTGAGTTATTTCAACTACTAATGACCATTAAACCATTCACACTTCATTTAGCCAGCACTAAATAATACATCGCACCTAAAGAATTTCTGGGGGGATAAAATGTGCTGCATTTGCACCCCATTTCTATACAGACACTTGTACCAATGCCAGTCATTAATCCAGGAATACTTTCTTTTTATATGGTATTGTATTGTCTACTCCACCAGTTATTGGGTAAAATCTGTTATTTATCATATTCTGGTTGAATCTTTGAATGCAAGTCTTTGTAGTATTTTGTGATATAGTCCATCCACTTTTTGTAATGTCTGATATCCATTAATCTGACATCCATTAATCATGCAAATGAAAACCAACATTACTTAAGTTATTACTGCTACAGAGTTGGACAAAACTGTTACTAAACTAAAGTTCCTGAAACATCTTCTCTTGTAAAATAATATGTCAGCTGTCAGGGACGTTTAAGCATAAGAAGAAATCCTCAGGCAGAATACTTAGAATAGAGTTCTGAGAATTAAATATTTAAATATGTATTGAATGATAAGTGGGAATATGAAGCAGACTTTTAAACTTTAACCTGTTAGAAATCATAGAACTACTGAAATTGGCCTTAGTTTTTACAGTTACAAATTAAATAAATAAATACATTTAAAGTTATTTTCCCTACATAAAAAATGTAAAAAGTTAAATTAATAGAAATAAAAATTTAAAAAAAACATAATATCACATACGATTTTATTACTTATGTACTTTGCAACAGATAGCAATTTGTCTGTTTAATCTGAGACTCATTTTATTTATTTATTTTTAACTAAATCTTAATTCCTATAGAAATATTTATGATATCCATTAACTCTTAAACGTAGAATGATAAAGTGGTAGTGTGGATCTTTTGAAGTGAAGTTGTTTGAGGTACTTTTCCATATTCAGTGTATTACAGTACATGCATTTCGGCAGTAGCGTATTTCCAAAGGAACTGAAACCATTATCTCTCCAAGCTCTCTAACCTCTCTGCGTAAGGCCAGACCATTGACAAAAATAGATATTTTGCTGCTGGTATAGGGTTAGGGTTAGATGTTGATGTTGTTGTTGCCTTGATTGGTTAGTTTTTTATATATATATATATTTTTTTATAAGACTTTGGTAGGGCTGGGTGATATGGTTAAAAATGTTATCACAATAAAAATTTACATTTCAGTATCAATAATGATTGTGCCAAAAAATTATATTCAAAATAATGTCAATAAATAAAACAATAGACAAAGAAGTCACAATTCATGTCAGCAGCATGTCAAACTCTGCGTGCAGCCTGTTTAAAACATTTTGTGAGTCTTTTAACTGACAATGTTAACATTAAATTTAGACAAAACAAAAATCTCAATTGTGACCAAGTTTTACACCCAGAGTATTAAATAATGCCATTTCTCAATCAAAACAATAACAAGACAGACAATGATGTTTTGATTTTGGCGATGGGCGATATGAATTAAAACAAATATCGTGATATTTTTGACCAAATACCTCAATATCGATATTGCGACAATATTGCAGGATTGACCATTAGTGCTTTCACAAAACATTTACACAGTAAAAATATTGATAAATAATCATCAGTAATGTAGCTATAATGACTAAGTGGGTAATAACGCAATAACACAAACAGACAGATTTAGGCAGCAGCTTCTGTGTTCAGTGATGTTAAATTTCTGTTTTTCTCAATGGAGTCTGGCACTGAAGAAAGTATTATATTAACCTCAGCAATGTAAATATTCTCAATAAAGGGTACACTTTGCCTGATAATTCATTTTTAGGTGGCTGAAATACATTTTGTAGCTGGTCTCATCCACAGCAGTACACTGCTTAGCTTCTATGTCGGGCTCCAGCCTGCTTCTCGACCATCATCTCCTGTAGGTCGTACAGTGACTGTGGATGATTATCTCATACAAGCACACCTCAAAACATCCGAATGGTCCCTTTAACGCTGGAGTGCTAACATCAGCATAGGGCAAAGTGTTACCTATAAAGTGGCATCGTGGGCTTTGTCTTCCCTTGTTATGCGTGTAAATATGGCAGGCAGTGTTTTTAATCATGAAATCACTTTAATCTCTTCAGCTCTCCATGTCTGTGCTCTGGTCTGGATAACACCTATCCACTCGCTCTGGCTCCTTCTGTTCCTGCAGCGCTGGTGTTACAGTAACTCTCATCTACACTTGGCCACTTGATAACCACAGTGATATAAGCAGCCTCAGACGCCCCTCTAACTGCCAGGGCCTAACCTAGTTTAACAGCAATGATGGTTACATCACATCCTCACTATTGGTAAATGTCACAGACAGCCAGTGGGTGAACTGTTCAGATCCAAAACGAGGCGCAGGGTCAGAGAAACAGTTGTTTGCAACACCGTCAATAGGCCGACTCGTGACCTTTGTCGCATGCCGTCACCCCCACAGTTCATCTTCAACCTTTCCTGTCAGACTCTGGTTACATATTTAGCTTGAAAATTACATTTAATCTTCAAAGCAAAGTGAGGTACATGCTCCTCCATGTTTTTTGCTTTATTTAGACAATGAAGCAGGGCTTTAGGTAGAAATTCTGGCTCGCTGTAAAGAGTAGATAGTGCCGAGCCGCAGGCTTTTTCTTTGATAAAATAATCCAACTGGAATCTCCAGCTGTTAGGTTCGTCACCGTCTCTTACCTCACTGTCGATGGCACTGAGTCAGAGAGCAGAGGGATCTGATGGGAGTTATGCCTAACGAGGAGTCAGCATGGGTACATGTAGCGTGAGGCTCACAGTGGCCTGTTCTGTGGCTGCTGCTTACAGTGTAAAGTGCTGCAGGTGAATACCAGCGGCAGCCGGTGTGACTGTAGGCGTGTTCATTTAATGATGTCAACACCAGACAGGGGAGTCACTGTGGGAGAGGGCCCGACTCAGTTATTCCTCACAACATGATGTGAACACCGAAACTACTATAACTGTAGAGGTAAAGCAAAATGCGATCTAAAGAATTGCATAAAGGCGGGAATATCACACCGTTATGCTGCCTTGCTGTTCTGCGTATAATGTCCGATCACAGAAAGGAGGGACAGAGTAGTCTCGCCTCTGAGGTCTGTGTAAAACGGAAAGCTGGAAAGACTTGCCTGCGTGCTACGTCATCACCTGTAAGGCAGTCCCTGATTGGCTGCCTACGCTTTCAGCTACGGTGAGATTTTGTGCTCTGGAAAGTGTTTGGGGCGGCAGAGAGTCCAGACTGATACAAAGAGAGAAACATAATGTTGAGCTCACGTCATCAGGACGGTCTTACTGGGATACTGAACCAAAACAAAAGTTCCCCAGAAACTTTTCACGTAGAGCAGGTCCAGCATCATACCCTGCACCTTAATTTAAAGAGACCTAACAGTTCCCCAATGAAAAAGCATTTGGTGATAGTGGTGAGGAAGGAGTTTCTCGCAGACGTAACATGACTAAAAGAGCCAAAAAGAGACAAAAGAGAGAAACAATCACAAAACAAAAATAACAACAGCAACCCATCCCAATATCAATAAATACTGTTCGAAGAAAATTTGCAGTAAACACTGAAATAATAGTACTAGTAATATAATTAAACACGGCCGGCACAGAATAAAAAATAAATTAATGAAATGATAAAAAAAATAAATAGATGAATAAATTACACCAATTAAAAAAAGAATTAAAGTAAAATTAAAATAGACAACATCACATAAAACCAAGTCTATAAAATTGTTTTGTAAGTGATTGAAAAGAAGTGCAGGGCTTTTTGAATCCTTTCAGGTCCCGTAGCTCCCTCAACCTCCAAAAAGCCACTCTAATGTTTCCAAATGCCATTAGAAACACTTAAACAGATTATCTATGTCATACTTCAGTCACTATGTGACAGCTGTAACGGTTTTAAGTATACAGAACAAAAATATATCTTTTATCAAAGTCACCACCTACTGTGGCTTTTACACCCTCAGCAGCACTGATCGGTAGGAAAGGAGGAAGTTTCAGATCTGTCTGGCAGCAGTGGAGTGGGGGAAGTGGGAAAAACCCTTTTGTGTTTGTCATGCAGAAGTCGACTTGAAGTGACCTTTTGAATTACAGCGGACTGTGGCAGCCGCTCTGAACAGACCTGAAGCTCCCCTTTGGGTTTCAGACTTGTTCCTCTTTTATTTTTTTTTAACCTCAACACTATAAACACCTACACAAAATCTGTTTTCGATTAAATTTGAGGCAAGAAAAATCCCATGTACTGAAGCGTGAATAATGTTCAAATCACAACAGCTACTTCAATAGTTTGCTGTGGGATTTAGTGGCTTTGTGACGAGGTAATACATCGAAATTCTCTCCATATTGCAGAAGTGTCAGCCACTTGCTGTTTGAAGAAGAAGCACTTGAGCCAACTAAAGTCTCGCCATAATAAACATGATGTATTACATTTAACAAATTATGCATATTTGTTGGCTCATCTGATTAATATCAGATTTTTTAAGCTTCAGTAGTAATCAACATTGAATATTCAAAGCTGAACACAGCGTGGAAAGGCCAGATATTTCCTCCATACTCATCTGAGATGGACGGCATAGCGCTGTCTTTCTTTTTAATTAAATGCATTCATTTTTTAAAGGATTCTGTTATTTTACAGTAATGCTCTTTGTATTGTTATTTGTTCATTTCAAAGCATTTTCTAAAAGGTTGGATGTATTTTATGCATGTTTGTTCACGAGTGCTTTGGTTGATCGAGATCCTATCTATCCACACTTTTTGTGATATAATAACAGCTTGTGACAATTGTTCTTTTCATAGATAAATTACAGACCTACATAAATGCTCATAATAACAGGCTTTGAATCAGAGGAAGCGCTTCACAAAGTGCTGTGAAGCAGAGGCTCTAGCTCCAACTAATGTAAGATTTGACTGTTGTATTTATCAGATAAATATTTATTTATTTTTTTTATTGTTGTTTCTCTGTAGTCACATACATTGAAAGGTCAGGCGATCAAGCTGAGATTAGATACATTTCTACATTTTAAAATTTTAATAATGTAATTTAAAAGTATTAATATATTAAAAGAATGTCCTGATATAATGTATTTTGCAGTTTGTCTTTATTAAATAGCCAATATGGGGGAAAAAAATCTTAACTGACAAATATCTGTATACTAAAGTATTGCTATAAGATCATTAGATAATATCAGGGGCAGGAATGACAAGATTTGAAATGATATTATTGCGATACTTAAGTCACAATATAATATTATTGTGATTCTAAATGTTTTACAATATGCTGAGTTTTGGGATAACATACTCCAATACAGTGCCGTTTATTACATTTTTTTTTAACTGCGAATCAGGTTATCCTAAAAAATTTTTTAAAAACATCAGTTTTTAGCTAATTTCTCAGTCTGTTCATCTCACTTCAGTCATTTTTTATTGCATAAAATGTACTTGGTTCCTGTGTATTGATACTATATTGCCACAAAAACCATTATGATACTGTGTTGTATCATTTTTCCCCAGCCCTAAATAAATCCAGAATAACAAGGACTGGCTGAAGTGTGCAGGTGCAGCTTCAGTCCTTATACCAAATTCAAACTGACAACCTGGAGTCAACAATGTGAGAAGCTACAGACACATCTATCGTGTTGACGAGGCCGACGGCAAATCCACTGCAACCACCTCTTACACGCAAGAGACAAATGTTCCTCGGGAGATAGAGGAAACATGAAACATATTTGGTGCCTCTAAATAAGGACGGTGAGAGGAGAAGACAGAGCAGGGAGACAATATCTGGACTCCTCGAGGCACACGGGGGGAAAAAAGATAGAGACATAGACGAGAGAATGAAGGAACAAGTAATGATCGGCAGAATATTTAATGCTGCTCGTGAGGGAGGAGGAGGAATGATATGTTAGATAGATATGTTTATTTATTTACGCCTCTGTGTTTCATGTATTCAAACTGAGCAAATATTCACACATATATTGTGTAAGAGTGGAAATAAGCATTTACACGCTTTCCTCTCCTTATCTCTCCACACCCTCTTTTTTCTCTCCTCATCCATAGAATATTAAAATATCCAATATTAATCAAATAAATACATCAATAAATAAATATGACTGAAATAAAACCATAAGTAAATATAAGGGTAAAAAATGGGCAAAAAAAACATTTTATACACACAAACATATGTTCAGTATACACACACACACAAATATATAGTATTGACAGTTTTATTTATTTTAGTGTGCTTTTATTTTTGTAATACTTATTTATTTAAGTGCACTTTTAATTTGTAATGATATATATATATTTATTTATTTCAAGCAATAGCAAATGCAGTGGGCGTGGTTATCCCACAGATTCACAAATTTTTTTTTTTTTTTTTCATTTTTTTTCCCCATTTATTTATTTCGGGGTCTATTTCATTGTCATATTTGCTTATTTCCTGCTCATATTTATTTATTTATGTACTTATTCATTTGTTTAATAATAACTAAAATGGTATTCCATACTCCTCCTTCCCCTCTGCCTCTCGCTCCTCACCTTCCCTCTGTCTTCCTCTCCCCTCCCTCTCTTTACCTCCTGCTCTTTCTTCTGTCCATCTTATTTCTATGTTCAATCCCTCACAATTTCTTCCTCGATCTCCTTCGCTCTCCATCACACCCCCTCCGCTCCTCATTCCCGCATCTTTCACTCTCTTTTTCCATCCCCGCCTTCCTCACCATACATCTCCACACCCCCCGCCACCTCCCACCTCTTCTCTCTCTGTGTAGTCACTGCAGCGTGTCTAATGGTTCAGCTCCCTCTCAGCAGATCCACCACGCGGAGGCTAGGCGAGCAGCAGCCCCGACTAACGCCTCCCAACCGCTGGCTGGCCTTATCAAGACTGACAGCCAGCCAGACCCAGAGCTATCGCTAACACACACAAAACACCAGTAAAACACACTTAATTACACAGATACATGCCTGCACGTGTACACAGGTACGAGGGAAATACACTCACAGCTGCATGCAAAACAAATGCACTGACTTACTGTGGCAGCAAATGCAAAAAATGCAGCTGCAACCAAGCGTGTATACACAAACACACACATGCACACACTCTCACACACGCATGACAAGACGTGGATGTATACACAAACACAAACACACACACACACATGCATGCATGACAAGACATAGATGTATACACAGACACACACACATACACATACACACACAGTAGCTGTAGCTTCAAAGAAACACAGTGACCATCGTACTAGCTGTAAATGTGCAGATGCAGGCACACACGCGCACACACACACACACACACACACACACACACACACACAGAGAGAGAGAGAGCAAATTGGATTTATGGATACTGACAGTGAGCTGCAGAACAATGTGGATGCCACTACAGAGGAGAGAGCAGATACTGGAGAAACTAGCAATCTAATCAACGATAGGAGGAGACGGGTAGTGTAGGCATGAAGAATCTAATCCATGTGTAAAAGAGGAGGAGGTGGAGGAGGAGGAGGGAGAATGAGAGGAGTGAGAGGAGGTGTAATAGGTAGGAGCAAGACAGAAAAAGAAGAGATGAATGGAGGAGGAGGTTGTCAGGTGTGAAGAATGAGGGTGAGGAGGAAGAGGAGAGGTGAGAGGCGGATAGGGAGAGGAAAGCAATAAAAAAGCAGAGGCAAATGAGGAAGATGGTGAGGGAGAGGGGGATGAAGAGGAGGATAAGAAGAGGGAAAGGGTGTCAAGTAAAGAAGAAGAATCATTAATCTTACAGAAACTTTAATGTAGAGAACTTTAGACCTTAAGGTTAGATTTTCTGTCTGATAGAGAAAGACGAGTAAAATGTTTTTAACATCTGATATCCACCATAGGCTCGTTTGTATAAAGTGTTTTTTACTTTACGGCTGCAACTAATGATTATTCTTATCAGCAAAATTATGCTGACTCTTTTCTCCGTTAATGTTTACGTCTAACACTCGTCACAATAATCTAAAGACAAAGATGTTTTCAGATGTCTTGATTTGTCTGACCAACAGTTCAGTCGCCCCCTCTCTCTCTCTCTCTCATCTCATGTCATCTCTCCACTGTCATCCCTAAAAATGTCCTCTGTATATGTCTCAGTGCTTAAAAAGTTGCATTAGCTGATTTAAAGGGGACCTAAAATGCTCATTTTCAGGTTCAGACTGGCATGTGGGGTTTCTTAGAATTTGTTTACATGCTTTAATGTTCAAAAAACACTTTATTTTCCTCATACTAGGCAGGTTACCATGACAGATTTGTGCAAAATTTCAGAGATATTTTCTAAATGTAGATAAAACATAATTGCGAGATGACTGTGTTTCCACTGAGTGAAGTTATGCGGCTTCTCCTCTCGCGATAACTTGGCGATGGACGTTCAGAACGTTAGCAGGTTTATTTCTGCTGCAGCCACCGCGCAAGCCGTCATCATTTCCAGTCGAAGGCGACGTAGGCGTGTTATGTGAGCGATAATGGAAAGGCGAGACCCTTATATGTGGGAGCGGCCACTTACGAGGCATTTTTGGGAGATGATAGTCAACAATTTCACAGAGGATTCAGAACCTCCAGATTATCAGCTCAACTTTTGAGTTATGAGTTATGCGATACACCTCTTGTAGCTCCTGCTGCATCCTGCCTAAAGGAGCCGCTTCCTACCGACAAGCACAAAGCCACAGCATCATGTGACCTATTAAAGCCATGAAAGTGTTTCCATCGCAGTTTGGTAAAACATCGCTTTTTCAAATTGCCTGAACTACCACCTCATGCAAGCATAAAAACTTTTTGCGATACATTTTTTTGAAGTTGATATATTTCCATTAGGCGACAGGCGTATTATATATTCGCAAATTCAATTTGCGCAATTTGAGAGTTAAAGGAAACCCGCCTGTGATGTTTACTGTATTAAAAGCTGCTCGTCAATGAGAATAAAATAGTAATATACCCTAAAATCTTGTTCCTCTCTAAATACACAGTTTGATTTGATTTGATTCTTCAAAAGGAGAGGGAAAACATGATTGGGTTAAATTTTCAACCCCACAGTGAATTTGACTCTTACATCCTCACAGCTCTAATTTATAATGTGTGTTGATTAAGAGGGTCATAAAAGCAGCGTGCAGCTCATCTTTGGTTTAGAGGATGCACACTTCAGTGCCTGCATATCCCAATAAACAAGCATGCAGGAAACTGAAATGTGCCAAAATGAGTAATAAAGTACAGTATTTCCACATCAGGGTGAAGTGTTACTTAAGATCAAAACTGATGGTAAGACCATTTTATAAATAAACTGAATCAAAGAGCAATAGTTTCTTTCTAGATTCAAGAAATTCCAACATTCAACAATTGCTCTTTGCAAAATCCATCATTCAAAATGCAGAAATACCTATTTCTATGCCAGGTTATTTATCAATAATTAATAATCCTGTTACGCATACTGTACACACATAAACAAAAATAAACACTTGTATTCATACAGTCACACACAAACCAGCCTTCATACTGTACACATGCACAGTCGTCCCTCCGTTATTTGGCTTAGCACAGAGTTATATCTCTTCAAAACCTAAACACGGTGCAGAGCCAAGCTGCACGCTCGGCCGCTGCTTTTTACACACATAGACACTGACACACATTCACACACACTACACGCATGCTACACACAGGAAGCACTCGATACAGGGGCCAAAAATACATCACAAACCTTGCATCACCTTCCTCTCTGTGTGTCCACTGCTCCACTTTGTTCCTAAGCTGGGCGGGGGTGGGGCATGCAGCAGATAATGGGCCAATTGTAAGCGATTAGAGCTCTTGCCAGCCAATCAGCGCAGCCCGGCTCTGGACAGCAGCCAATGGCAATATGTTGAGCGCGGCTGGAGTCTGCGCTCACTCACACAGGAAAAGACATGTGGCAGTGATATGGAGCAGGTGTAGGGGGATTCACCGGTTTCGTTTATGGACTGCAACCTGTATTTTCAAGATATGAAGACACTGCAGATTATACAACGAGCAACTTCTTGCTTTTATTTATGCTTTTCTGATGCTTGTTTTTATCTGTTTGTTTTTTTATGCTGTTGCTTTCACCTTGAAGAACTTTGGGATTTGTTGCAAGTGTAAAGTGCATTACAAATAAAATATTATTATTATTATTGTTAGTAGTAGTAATAATAATTATAATAATAAGAAGAAAGAAGAATATCTGTCCTGATTTATAGATAATAAAAACAATACCTAAAGGTAGACTGAAAAATCACTCTATTTTAAAAGTATTTTATTTCATTATTAGCGGATCAAATTATTGAGATGATTTTTTTTTTTTTTTTAAATGACTACTATCATAGCTTTTACATTTTTTATTACCACATAAACAAATAATTCAGGATTCTTCAAAACTAATAATTGATATCCTCCCCACAAATGTCAGAGGCTTTTCATCTGTCTGTAATTATAAATTTTAATAAGAGGTATCAGCGTGTCAAAAATGAGCCTGACTCATTTCTCATGTATTTCCCACTTTTTTTTTAAAGCAGCTCTTGCAATGCAACTCTTTATGCACATGAGATTTTATCGATTTTTTTTTTAGGATGTTTGGGTGTGAATAACTGGACCTAAACTAGGACAGCAATTAACATTATCAACTCATATTTTATTAACCAGTTCATCATTATTTAAAGAAAGAGTTCATAAAATATATATAAAAAAATACATCACTGATAAAAATTTCTTAAAGGCCTAAGTGGCATCTTAACTTAATTTATTCTTTAATTAAACAATTATTATGTATGTGATTATTATGTATCAAAAATGTAGTTGATTTATTTTATGTTGCTCATCTAAAAAAAGTGTAGCAGAGGCACACACCCTGACCCTGTCACTGAGTGTACAGTACTGGCAACTGAAATATTTCTGCGGTCAAGATAAGGACAGCATTTTAATTATAACTTTTTTTCATTGCCACACGGTGTGTACATTTGGCAAAGAAAGCCTACAGTGGTGTTAATTTCAAGTCAACATGAAAACATGTACAGTGCATCCCAGCAGGGGGAGCCATCATTTTTAAGACAGAGTCACAATAATATGTATTTTAAATCATAAAGAAATAAACAATAAAAATAAATCAGTAAGTGAATAAATACAATACTGCTACTAATAATAATAATAATTAGATAAATAAGATGTATTAATTTTAGAAAAGCAATACAATAAAATAATGTCTTATTTTTACTTATGCAAATATTTCAAAATAAAACAATTTATTTGGTATTAAGTATTTAGTGTAACCTCCATGTCCACTCAGCATGTTTTGAATCATCTTGGGCAGACAATATAAGATTTACAGTACTAATCTTCTGGTGTTCTTATGAACAGACTGAAAGATAAAAAACATTATCGCTCTCTCTCTCTATATATATACACTGTATTTATATATATATATATATATATATATATATATATATATATATCATTGCAACTTTGTAAAAACAACAAATCAATGCATGTTTGAGTACATTTCCAACTTATCTTTGTTAAATATTGCTGCTGCAGAAAGTTTGTTAGATTAGCGACCTTCTCTAAAGTTGTTGTACCAAGTGCGCCTCTCTTTTATAAACTGCAGTTGCTGAGTATTTTTGACATTAATATTCTTCAAATCTGTACAACAGGTTTACCCCATAGTTTTACTATTTTGTTAAAAACTCTCAATTTCATAATTATATAACTAGACAGGCTCAGAATCTTCATATTTCTTTGTATACCACTTCCTGTGGTCATTTTTCTATCAAATATCAAGGAGTTATCTTCTGGATGAAAATGTTGATTTACTGGACACTTCTGTGTCATTGTCTCATTTATATCTCTATGAACTGATTATTTGCACTTTTATGTTTTTAACCCTTTACTTATAATGTGAGATTTAGATTTTTTTAGCACCTAAATGTATTGATGTTTTAATTGCACGTATTTTAATAATCATGTGTTTTCTGGGTGTGGTTTTCATGTAAGCCAAGTTTTAACCACACCCTCACATGTACTATTTATATGTTTTATCCCCATCATGATCTTTATTGATTTTAGGAAGTATTAATATTTTAAGCCCACCTCCATAGATGGGGAGCCTATCTTGTCTGTGAACCAGTATAAGTACCTTGGTGTTGGACTCCTGGACTGACTGCCTAAACACTAAGACACAACAAAGACTGTATGTGTTAAAGAAACTGATGTCCTTAAATGTCAAGGCAAAAATGCTGCACGTTTTACTCTGCTTTTATTGAAAACATTCTGCATCATCTGCTGGTTTGGAAATGCTGCCGAGGCTTTAAATAGCCAAATATTAGATGTATTTACAGAGACAGAGTCATGAATAAGGCAAACCTGCTCCCATCTGGACCTCGCTATTGCTCCCTTAAAACAAAAAAACAGATCCAAACTGTCCTTTGCTCCACTAGCCATTAAATATTTAAACAAGCACCAAAATTAAGCAGCATGTCCAGCTGGTCTGGCAAAACGTCTCCTCTGACCTGTCTCTTAAAATTCTACTTTTTCTGCAGTGTAAGTGTGTGGTTTGTTTACTGATGTGCTCTTTTTGTTATGTCAATATATGGAAGTGACAAGTGATGGTTTCTGCAAACCTACCTCTCTATCTATTGTGTGAAACAAACACACAGTGAGATGTTTGGTGGCCTCAGACTTTTGCACAGTAGTATTTTATGATTTTCTCTGCAGCAGCGTTAAATGAACTGCATGAAATGAACATGCTGCATGTCTCCGTTTGAAGCCACGTCAGATAAAAACAACAGCATCTGACAAACCCTGAAGAGAGCTCCGGACCCAGAGTGAGGTGTGACACCGTCTCAGCAGGGGGCGGTAGTGAGCACAAAGACCGATCTGAGCTGGTCGGAAAAAAAACACAAACAACCACAAGAAAACCACAAAACCAAGATGGCGGTGCAAGAGACAGCATCTCAACTGTCCATGGCTCTCAAAGTCCAAGAATATCCCACCCTGAAGGTAAACAAAACCCGAAACTACCATATATCAACACCCTGACGATTGTAATGTGTGTAAAATACGCGATGTGTTTGGTGCTTTTCGGAAAATGCGGATAATTCGTGTATTTGATAGCGAGAGCAGCGAACTTGACAGGGAGGCTAACGTTAGCTTGGACTAGCTTAGCCAGGTAGCAGCGTCCACTAAATACCTGTGTTTGAAACGCGACACAATTGATTAGGCTGATCGATAAATAACAAAAGCTGGTGGCTTATTAGCTGGCTGTTAAGTGCAATAAAAGAGTTCGTGTTATTGAGGTTAAGCGTGTGGAGGGCCTCGGACTTGTTAGCTTCAGTTTAACCCTGTTGTTTTTCCACAAAATGGTCTTTTGACATGAGTTATGAGCTGTCAGTTAACGCGTACCGACCGTTAGCTAACGTTTATTTAACGGACGATGGCTGTGATTTTAACGAGGGTGCGTTTATATAACGGCTATGCTAATATTGGGTACCTAACAGTTTGTTGGTAAAATGTATTAAAAGGATGATTTTTAATAAACATCACCACTGACAAGATGTCACAACGTGGCTGCTCGACCATTTAACAATCAGGCATGGCGTCAAAGAAATGGCTCGCAGGGGCGATTGGCCTGCTAGCTTAGTTTGCTGCCACTTTTTCATCGTCACAAAAAAAAGACGAGTAGCCTACCGGATAACGTAACGTCGGGCATGCAAATTGTAGCAGGCTGGAAGATGGATCGGCTGAAATCACCGGGGGGAGAGCCCGAGCCGCTCCGCTGTCAGGCAGAGACTCAGCCCTGCGAGTTAGCGCAGTGTCATCAGATTGCTGCTGCCGCCTCTCTGCACTTCAAAATGGCCAGCGAGAGGAATCACAGCCTGCTGCCGCACACACACGCACTCTTCCTCCATTGCACATAACGTTACTGCGACACCAGCGCTTAAAAGACGAGCTGAAACAAGCCCGGGCTGCTCCCGCGTTCAGCCGCCTCACAGAGGGACACGGACAGACAGCGTCGTCATTTACAGGCACGTTTGTGAGTAGCAATGTCCTGACAGCTTTTGTGTGGTGACTAATGGCGTGGCGTTGTCATGATGAATATAACGTGTCGTTGGCGATGTGCAGCGTGTTGAGAAAAGCATGGCTGTGGTGTGAGAGGGGTTTGTCTGCCTCTGCTTGGATGCTGCAGTAAGGATGATGGGCACCATTTTAAGACAGGAGTGATGGTTGTAATTGGTATCAAATGGGAGTCTACAGCTGGGGGAGAGCAGTGCTGATCAAATTTGGAGCTTTATTGAGCTGAATTGTGATATCACAGTTTAACAAAGGCATCTTCATTCCCAACATGTGTTAGACATTATGTCCTTGTGGATGTTTTTGTATATTTTCAGCCAATCACCATGATCTATATGTCTATATGCAGATTTGTCAGTGGTTTTGTTAACCTGGGTGCTTAAAATGCAGGCCCATTACAGTTAAATGACATTATAGTACTGCATATGCAAGATAATGTGTCTGCATTTAAGGTAAGACAAAATCATAATTCAGATTTGCTAAAATTAGCCTGCTTAAGCCATTTAATGATTATGAGTGATGGTTATAATTGGTATTAAATGGGAGTCTACAGCTGGGGGAGAGCAGTGGTGATCACATCTGCAGCTTTATTGAGCTGATTTTTGATACCACATGTTGACACAGGAATCTTTATTTCCAACAAAATACACTATTTGTTGAACATTATGACCTTGTGAATAAATATTAAAAGCCAGATTAGTTTGGAGTGTACCACAAATAACCTAATCTGTGGGGAGTCTACAGCTGGGGGAGCAGCAGTCACATATCGAGCTTTATTGAGCTGAATTGCTTTACCAACAAAATATACTAGGCTTTGTTTTGGATATTATGTCCTTGTGGATGTTTTTGAATATTCTCAGCCAGATCAATTAAAGGCTCACCACAGAAAATGGTTACCTTTATCTTTACATTTACATGCATAAAAGCTTTTGCTTTGTGATCAGTTTTTTTGTTAACCTGAGTAGGCCCTTTACAGTGAAACGACAGTGTAATGCTGCATATGTAAGATAATGTTACTGCAACCAAGGTAAGACAAAATCATAATTGAGACTAGCTAAAATTATTATGCTTAAGCCACTTAATGATTCCTCTGATTATGACAAGAGTGATGGTTATAACTGGTATCAAATGGAAGTGTGCAGCTGGGGAGAGGGCTATGTTGAGCTGAATTATGATATCACTACATGAGTTGGACATTATGCCCTTGTGGATGTTTTTGAATATTTTCAGCGTATATCAGTTTAAGGTGCACCACGATCACCCTAATCTACATATTTCCATGCATAAATGGTTTGGCTTTGTGACCATCGGTTTTGTTAACCCGAGTGCAGAAAGTACAGGCCCGTTACAGTTAAATGACACTGTAAAGCTGCATATTTCAGATAATGTTACTGCAATCAAGGTAAGACAAATCAGAATTGAGACTAGCTAAAATGATCCTCAAGCCATTGTCTCCAATGTTTCCCTTAAAATAAGTGAAAATAGATGACTAGATAAAATATCCAGGTTGCAAAGCCTGTTGTTGCTTTATCAGTGAATTTAAAGGTTCAGTCAGTGTGTAGAATATAGGGACTTCTATCGGCAGAAATTGTATATTTATAACTTGGGATGAGTACTAAAACCTGGTATTAAACGGACACCAGGTCCGAAATGTTAAAGACAGAGTATTGATAAGCTCTGACGTCAGCGGCTCTGCTGTCGAGATGGGGAAAATATTTTTCTTGTGTTTAGGTTGCATCAACATTATCTTTTACAGTTTTATCCCACCAACTCTGTTTCTAATTTGCAAAAAGAGGAAGACATTCGTCTATGAGGCATTTCCGCTCCTCAGTCGAGGGGTGAGCTTTGTGTGTTGGAGCCTGGCAGCCTGCTGCATGTGCGAGGGGCGGGGCGGGGTCCGCTCTGTCGCTCTGTCTCACACAGACACAGCAGCCCTGCTCCCAGTTACACGCTCCAGAGTCTGGTTATACTTCTCAACAGTTGATGCTGCCACCGCTCGCTGCCACAAGTGCGACAACTCTTTTGCACCTAAGAGCAAAAACACGAGCAATCTTTCAAAACATCAAGCAGAATTGCATCACATACAGGTGGAAGCGGAGGCGTTTTTGACTGTCAAGCTAGTACTTCATCTCCTGTTTTCCCCACCTCCGCTATGTTAGAGTCCATAAAACAATGCTATTGCATAATGCTAATCCATAAACAGGTCGTATATACATAAAAAATAAAGCGGTATTATTTTTTTCCTTCATTTTTTTCTCTGAAAACCCCCCCCAAAAATACCCATAAGAGCATGGTTAAAGTACTAGATCAATAAGTAGTAATGGTAAGACTAGTAGTAGTACTGTTAAAATCTTAACGATACCCATCCCTATTCATAACTATGTTTTCTTACTGTATAATCACCTGAAATTAAGACTCATCATGTTTTCGTTACCTCAGAATAAGCCTCTTTTCTCTACATAAGGCGTGGGTTTGCCATATTGCCACGTATACTGGTTCTAAATTGGGCCTTTCACATTTTAGCAACAATCAGCGTAGGTCTCCTACAAGCCCGGCACATGGGGGACATTTCAGTTCTGCAACCTCGCCGCGAGATGCCACTAAATCCTACACACTGGACCTTTAACATCTGTGAAATCACATTTTGTGCACTGAATTGCATCACTGAGTGTCAAAGCTGTATACAACCAGAAATATACATGTACACAGCTACTTCAGTAGAGAGTATAAGCAGGTGATATAAGCTCTACGGTTTCTACTACATTATACTGCTCAACCCTGCCTGGTTGCATACACTGAGAATTTCTGTGCTTATTTTTATGAATCGATTTGTCTTTCTCTACATCTTAGTCCAGTCATCCACACCTGCTGTATCTGTAGCCTTCACTTCATGACCCCCACCTCTAAGTAATTAGTTGATCTGCAGCCAAGTGTGTCACTAAAAAACCAATATTTGCAGGACAAACAATGACCAGTTGAATGTGTCAGTGGCCAACCCTGATCTTGATTTAACCTGAAGAGTTAAAAAAACAGCTGCAGATTGATGTAAAGCTAATGCCTTTCCCACCTTTTCCCTCTCATACAGTGGCTATACACATACGGACCTTAGCAGGACAATAGTGAATATTCACTGCTGGTGCATTCAAAACTATCCTGTGCTACAATTACATTTTTGAATCAAACGGTCTCAGTATGGACTTTAGTTTGGCAAAATTAGAGCTGATAGTTTCTATTAATAACAATAATAATTCCTGCAGAGCAGCAGCATTCTTTATCGTGGCCTTTTTTGTGGCACACTTGCATGATTTTCCTCTCTAGTGTTAGTGACCTGTGAAATTAACTTGGCTCTAACTGAGAGGAAAAAAATCCTTGTAATGGATCAAAGCGCTCCTCCTGTTTTTTTCTGCAGTATCTCAGAGAAGGAACCAAATAGTCAAATGATTGTGGCTCACAGGTATCTGTGAAGACGTCTTGTGTCGTAGTACAAAGGGGGAAAGCACTGTGCTGCTTGCTTTGATCATGGATAATCATCTTCAGATCTTGTTGAATACAGATTTTTTTTTTCCTCTCTGTGGTCAAGGTGAGATTTGCCTGTTGTGATAGATTCATATTTTAAAAAGAATCAGCATAGATGTTTGGACCTAATGTGCAATAATGGGACATTAAAGGAAATGTAAAGGACATAATAATGAATATTTTATATTAACCATGCACTCTTGAACTCTTTACACTTACCACCATAGATTCAATACTGTACAAATATATCTATATCCAACCCTATTATGTCTGTCATCCATGTCGTTAACTCGATTTGGGGGTTGTAGATATTTGGATTTCATCTTGTTTGCACCTCTCTGTTATGCTCTTTGCACTTTACCATATTTTGTATTTGCACAGCAATTTTCCTTGATAAATAAAGGCTTATCTGCTTTTAGCAGATGTCACAATCATATTAAATCACATTTTCTTTTTTCTCGTACTAGTGCCAAATATACGAGCTTTGTTTGAACTGAATTCAGCACACTTTATGTTGGGAAGATAACCATGTTTGGCTCAAAATGATGAGACAAAAGAGAGGATTCTGTATAAAATACTGTATTTTTTTGTAAGGACTGGGCAAGATGTTTATTTTATTTATATCATGATATGAGACAAGATTTCATCTTAGATCTTGCATACCGCAAAATTATATATGTGCTTATTTTCCTGGTTTTAAAGGCTGCAATACAATAAAGGGTTACCCAAACTCTCAATTTTGCAGAATCCATTTTTTTTTTCTGTTTTGCACAACATCCATTAAAGCTCAGCTATCTAGAAAACAACATTACATAGTCAGCCGGAGGTCATTCTCATATACATTTGTTCACTAACAACACTTTTGTAAAGTTTTACCAAAATGCATGCTTGTTTTTTTCAGCTGCTAAACCTGAATGTCTGATACACTGAGGTAAACAGCCCATGGCGTTGCTGTTGCAGGTGCCGTACGAGACTCTGAACAAACGTTTCAGGGCGGCTCAGAAGAACATCGACCGGGAGACGAGTCACGTGACGATGGTTGTTGCAGAGCTGGAGAAGACGCTGAGCAGCTTCCCAGTGGTCGACTCTGTGGTGTCACTGCTGGATGGTGTGGTGGAGAAACTCAGCGCCCTGAAGAGGAAGGTCAGGGATACCGATGATGTGCACAAAAACACACTTTCACACAGCATTTTCCTCTATTAACTTTGAAGAAATGCCAAGAAAAGCCCTAACACTTCAGTCTCTGTGTCACATATCACTTTTAATTAATTATTGTTGGCAGTTGGTTGGATGATAGACACTTTTGACTAATACAGGCAATTACCCTCTGTGCTTAATCACAGGTATTTTGCCCAGACTCTCTGTGTTATTGCTTGTTTTGTGTCTGTAATTTCTTACTAATTAACTAACTCCATTACAGAGGTGTTCTTCTGTTTTCAGAGGACTGCTCTTGTACAAAATAGTGATTACAGAGACAATCAGACTCAACTGAAAGTTGGCTAAACATTGCAGCTGCAGCTGTGCCAGCTCTGTCTTGGAGGGTTTATCACAGCAATCATGTCTGTTTTTACTCTGTTGATACTTAACTTCTAGGCCAAGATTTTTTAAACTGAAACCACTGAAGAGTTTTTTTTTTTTTTTCCGAAAACCTGGCCTTGGATGCATGAAGATATAACAGAGACGAAAATCTATTATTTATATTTTAAAACTATCCTCAGTAGGACAAGAAATCATCTTCTTAAGCCCTACCCACTGCACGATAAGCCCAGAACCACCTGCTAACATTTGGCTTTTTATTTCATGGTAAAGGTTACAATCGGCATTCATTCCCGGGCCAAATTACTCTGCAGTAGTAATGGGTATTTGTCTGCTGCGGCTCCGATCAGCTTCCATTGGTATTGCTGAAAATAAACCCAGGTGGGCACGCTAATTTTAGCCACACACTGCAATGATGGGCTGACAGAAAATACCATCTGTCTCCACTCAAACATTGTTCCAAATTATTCTGCACCGAGTTGGAAATAGACACTGAATAGGTAAGAGATGCAAAAAAGAGGGACCACTGTAACATTTTCACTGACCAATGCATGTTGAATGTCACACCGGTAAAAAACACACATGCAGAAAGGTATACTCGTCTGCTTCAGAGCAGTGCACAGCTCAGGTCTGCTGGCAATGGAAAAGGAGTCTATCACTGATTTTCTGATGGGTTTTTCTGTGTTTAAAAAACCTGCACACAGGATCTAATTTAATTGGAAAAGGGAAAATGCCAACCCTTTCACAAGCTTAAAGAAAGACAAATGCATTATATACACTTTTTTCCTTTTAAAAAATGGAATAAAATATGGTTAATGTAGGAAAACTCAGTCCTCTGTAGTTACTGTAGATATATATACAAGCACTGACATTGACCCTAGTGCCAACACTATGTCATTTCTGAAAAAGATCTCTCTTCAGCCAGAGCCAGCTGTTCAAAGCCACATAACTCGCCCCTGTTAACAAAAGCACTTTTTTGTGGCTGTGGTTTCTTTATAATGGTATGACTGTGGTGGATTGTGTTTGTCAGTGGGGGAATGCTGCCTGGCTGGTTCTCCCATCAAGCCGTCCTAAAACGACAGAAAACAAGTGAGAACACATTCTGCAGTTCTCCTGGTCCTTTGTGCCAACGTGTTGTCCTGTATGTACTTTGTGACAAACACAGGCTTCATTGAGTTGAAGGCCGGGTCATATTAGATACTGCACCGGTGTGTGAGGTCCGTTGGAGTTATTTCCCTCCCAAATATGTTGGGCCAAATGTGGTTCAGCTGCTGCAGAGAAAAGTAGTTTAAAAGTCAAGAATGTAATCCAAAAGTAAGAGTTTAATTCAAGAGATAAAAAGGAGAAATTACCACAGAAGTCCTATTTAGTTAAATCAAAGCGATGCAGTTTTATTTTGAGATTTAATCTAAAATGCAGCATGGAACAGTGCACACACGAATGCAAACATATACTGTACGATATGAACCTCTTCATCACTGTTTGCTTACTGCCGTCACTTCAGACAACATGTTCCAAATAAAACATGCAACAATGGGAACACATGTTTAGATGTGTGATCCCTGCATTTATCACAACCTTCACAGCATCAGAGTTTGTCTACAGAACAGGAAGCAGCTGTTTAGTCTGGCCTGTGTTGAACAATGTTCAAGGTTTGAAAATCTTGTGGTTTGGCTTCACTTTGAGGCAATATCAGTTTGCTGTAATGACTTGCTGTAAGACGTTGCGAGTGTCTTTTTGTCAAAATGAGCTTTATTACATATTATAATAGGTTTGGTTAATTAACTCCAGAAAAAAAATCTACATTGAAAACTTGAGTTCCTTTGTCAAAGGAAATCCAGCACAGTCGTGTATGGATATTAAATGCATATTGGGCTTTTTCTAAGTATCTTTTCTGTGTGCGTCCCACAGGCTGCTGAGTCCATCCAAGCAGAAGACGAGAGCGCCAAGTTGTGTAAGCGTCGCATCGAGCACTTGAAGGAGCACAGCAGCGACCAGCCGGCCTCAGTCAACCTGTGGAAGAAGAAACGCATGGACCGAATGATGGTGGAGCATCTGCTGCGCTGCGGCTACTACAACACAGCTGTTAAACTGGCCAGACAGAGCGGTATAGAGGTAACTGTCTGATCTGCTCCGTCTTAAGGTCATTCAGACGACTCTGAAGCTCATTTATAGTATTTTACATTTGAGATTACTGGGACAAAACTGTCCCATTTCAGTTCTTGATAAGTGAATTCATCAGTTGTTTGTTTGCTTTGATTGTTTATGAATCTAATCACTTCGCTCAGCATTTGTTTTTCTCTGACGCCTTTTATTTCTGTATTTTTAGGATCTGGTCAACATTGAGATGTTCCTCACAGCTAAGGAGGTGGAGGAGTCTCTGGAGAGGCAGGAGACTGCCACTTGCCTAGCCTGGTGCCATGACAATAAGTCCCGCCTCCGCAAGATGAAGGTAGCACATTTCATCTCAAAAATCCACATGAAAGGACCAGTTCACCCCAAAAACAGAACTACATGTTTTTCCTCTTACATGTAGTGCTGTTAATCAGTCTCGGTGGTTTTGGTGTGAGTTTTGTTGGAGATATCAGCCATAGAGATGTCTGCCTTCTCTCCAGTATAGAGATGGCGCTCAGTTTGAAAAACTCAACAGCAGAAATCATGACCCAGTTACTCAAGATAATCCACAGACCTTGTTATGAGCAGTTTCATGTGCGTGCTGAAGGAAGCATGCATCTACTGCTAGCTCACCCGGCAGCACTGAGCTAGCTAACGTTACTCCTCAGCCAAGGAGGACGCCATTAATCTCTACATACAGACGCACACTTAAGCTTTTGGGGGGTTTTTTGTGTGCTTTTACACCACAAGCAGAGTGCCATCTTGTTCCATTATATTCAAGAGACGGCAGACATTTCTATGGATGATATCTCCAACACCACACCAAAATAATCTCAACTGATAAATAATGCTACAGTTAAGAGGGAAAAAAATGTATTTTTCGTTTGGGGGGTTAACTGTCTGTTTAAGTCCTGGCAAACACTTAGAAGCCGTGCCCATTAAAAAAAAAATCAGTCATCATATCAGGCATTCAGAAGTTTATGGCCAAGTGCTTATTGGTTTTGTATGTCACATATTTCCACACTGGTTGTGCTCAGAAACCAACCCTTTAACACTGAATTACTCTTCCTGGGTGTTTTGCCCTTTTGGCAGTGGCGGCAAGTTACAGTGTTAATCCTGAGATTATCATATTAAACCAGAAAGTACTCAGTAGAGCGCAGACCTCCGCCAAGACATAATACGCTTCCCAGTGAGCTGTTACTACTTACTGAGAGTCAGTCTTGAACTGCATTCACATAGTTTCGGCCAGGTTTGGGATGCTGCCGCTTGGCGAAATCTCTTTTATTTTCATTCTCATGAGATCATGTTTGAAAATTGCTCTTTTTTAGCTCCAGCTTACTGCCAAACGCAGGTAAATTCTAGTCCCAACTGTTATTTATAACCTGTATCAGTCAAAGTGGTGGGATATTTGTTTTTGTTCTGTTCCGAAAACCCATGTGGTGATAAAATATTGAAAGGCATCCTGACAATCTACCAGCACTGCAGGAGCTGTATGAAAAAAAAGATCGGTTTTCTGTCAGCTCTCAAGGTTTATGAAGGACAGTGTGTTAACTGAGGATCCTGCAGCTTTTTACTGGTTTAAACTTTGTGGTGTCTTTTTTTTTTTTACTGTTTCTGTGTCAGAGCTGTCTGGAGTTCAGTCTGAGAATCCAGGAGTTCATTGAACTCATCAGACAAAACAAACGCATGGATGCAGTCAGGTAAACACACACATGCATATATTCACACAGTAACTATTTACCGTAGAATTAACTGCAACTTCTGCATGGTTTTAACCATTATTAAAGCCACGAAGACCAACATGCCCACCAATGATCAATGATCTTGCTCATCTGTGTCTCTGTGTGTCTCAGACATGCAAGGAAGCACTTCAGCCAAGCCGAGGGCGGACAGCTGGATGAGGTTCGGCAGGTGATGGGAATGCTGGCCTTCCCGTCAGATACACATATCTCCCCATACAAGGTAAAGCCCAAAGCCTTTTCCGAGTACAAATACAGTTCTGTGCAAAAGTCTTAAGCCACCATAGATTTGTTGTTTTGGCAAAGTTGTTATGAATGATAATGATTATGATAGAGAGTTCAGGACATGCTGAATGAAAAGGCAGCTCACACTGAATACTTGCAACTTTAGCCTGTTGAAGTTGTTTTACTCTGAAATATTTGTCCTTCCAATACTGTATTCATATTTCCTGTATGTTCTGGTAAAGAGACTGCTGAGAAATAGATACGTATGACATGTGATAACCCTGCCAAAATGACAAAGTTTAAGGTGGCCTGTGACTTTTGCACAGTACTTCATGTACATGCGTGACATTTTACTCATCTGGGCTTCTACTATTTTGGAAGTAAATCACTAAAATGACAGAGCTGAGACTTCATCATCCCACTTTCGTGTTCTTTGGATAGATGCCTTATGTCATTAAATGCAGCTCTGTTTACATTCTGTACAGACTGCAGGTAAATCATGAACATGCTTATTCACCAGACTTTTTAATATTTAGAGCACACCACTGAAATTATTTCAAGTGTGGGACTTTGGTGAAGTAGAGAAAGTGGTGTAACAACAGACCAGCCACCAGAGGGCGTCTGCTCCCTTCTAAAAAATAAACTCCATTCACTCTTGAGACACTTTCAGCTAATCCTTGAGTTTCTGCCTGCAGTTGCAGTGTTGTTGTATTTAAACTTTCATTAAAGTCCTCTGAGAAACAGAGCTGTACCGTGGCACCACGACAGCAATGCTTTTACCCTGAAAGCATTTCTGCAAACGGCGAAGATAGACCGAGCCAAACCAGTGTGACAACATTTTTGCCTCTGGTGTCATAAGTGAGAGTGTCTGTCTTCTGTAAACACGTTTGTAGAGCTTCACAGTTTTGCTATTTTGTTTTGCTATGATTTCAGTTATTTTTCTAAACGTCACGATCAGTTATCTGTCTGTAAAAAACAGGCTCAACAGTAAGGTTGCCATTATAGCTTACAGACAAAATAAGAAGGATTCAGCTGTAACTGTAAATGCATTTACATTACACTTGTGGATTGTCTTTGCAGGGAAATCACTTCAGGTGGTAGTGTGCAGTTTATCACAGTTTGCTTATCATAAAAACATTCTTCTTACATGTCATTTTATTTATTCTACTTCTATATATTTTGTACTAATGCACTTTTTCCCTGCCTTTGTTCTATGATTGCTTTTTATGTGTATGTGTGATTGCAGGGGGGCACTCACAATTGAGTTGTATTTTTGATACAATGGCAATAAAAGCTTCTTGTCTGTCTTATCTTGTCTGGATTGCATTTATCGTGATGTTGTAGAACATTAGCTTGTGTTTCTGGAGTCTTACATCATACAGTACCCTGATGTTGTTGTTTGGACAACACACACCAGCAGTGTGTGCCTGTTACAGTTTGCTCCTGGGACTGGAACAACCTGGCCACAGTACACCAATTACTTGGCTGCTGTCTGTTGTGTGTTTACATCGCCCCAGTGGACACAGTTTACTCGAAAACATTGGGGGAATATACACAGTATATGTAGTAAACAAAAAGGCGTGTTGGAGAAAAGTCGCGTGACCCCTGTATGTGTATTTTTCGGATGTATAAAGTACTAGGACCTGAAATGACTGTTGGTGTAAAACTCTTCTGTCTCTCGTTCTTCTTGTTCCATCAGGATCTTTTGGATCCAGCTCGCTGGAAGATGCTGATCCAGCAGTTTCGATATGACAACTACAGACTGCATCAGCTGGGAAACAACTCTGTGTTCACCATCACCCTACAGGCTGGTCTGTCTGCCATCAAGACACCGTATCCTACCACACGCTCTCCCCAAAACGCTACGTCTGACCTTTTTGAGTTTATCTCCACAGCCAAACTTTCTTAGTTTAATTTATAAAATTTAAAAAAAAAAATCTAAGAGGTGAAAACTGTGGTGATGAATCCACACAGATTTCTGTCAGAAGTGAATCATTTGCTTTCTTTGTCGTTTATTTTTATTGCTAACATAAATTTTACATAACATAAATTACATGCACGCACACACACACACACACACACACACACACACACACACACACAAAATGCACAGATATGCATCTATTTTCTCCAAAATATTCAGAACTATGGCAGTTTTATTTAATGTGCATTTTTTCTCTGTAGGGATGGGCACTGAAACCTGGTATTAAACGTACACCCGGACTAAATTTAAAGACTTTAGTACTGATAATCTCATGTGTTCAGGACTTAGCCCACTATACAAATCATGGCCAGAATGCACCAAATTCGTGCATCATTTAAAAAAAAAAAAAATACGTTTGGGAGAGCATGCCTCAACCTGGACACCAGTGTCAACAAAAAAGTGTTAAATCAAATGTTTTAGGGTTTTTTTTTTGTCTACTGGCATCCGTGTAACTGCCATTGACGTTAACACAGGACAACATGAAGGGAGTGTTCTTGTATGTTGGTGGTGTTTGTTTGTTCAGGTCTATCACCCAAAATGTTCTCCACTTTGCTCTTTGCTCCCACTATCCAGTGAAAGTGAAAATGCTACCTAGCAAGCTACCAAACATGCTGTCAGCTGTGTCCCTTCTTTGTGACACACAAAGAAATGATTTCAGTCATTTTCCTCAACCTCCATCCTGTTCCAGTCAGTGCTACAAGGAGGATGGTACCTCTAAGAACCCAGACTGCCCGGTGTGCAGTAAATCCCTCAACAAGTTGGCCCAGCCGCTACCCATGGCCCACTGCGCCAACTCCAGACTAGTCTGTAAGATCTCTGGGGAGGTCATGAATGAAAACAACCCTCCCATGATGCTGCCTAATGGATATGTCTACGGCTACAATGTAAGTTAAAGATGATGAGTTAAAGCTTTTACTGGCTATTTAAGGGATATTTTGACATTTTTCAACCAGCTTTGTACCAAAACAAAGTGGTTAGTGTCTGTAGATGAACTGTGGTAAACTGCACAGACATCTCCCCGTACACCTGGCGAAACTCCTCCAAAGGACGTTATTTTCGTCACTGGCTCTTGGGGCTGTATATCTGCATTTTTGTACTCCCCGCCAACAGTTACTGACTCCGCTGCCGCCACCGTAAAGAATACACAGCTGATCAAGAGTATTACCCAGCCTTCCCTCTGTCGCTCAAACTGCCACCGAAACCCTGTGGAATGAAAACGAGGCAGTGCTGGTTAAATATAAATCAAAATTATGTTACTGTATTTCCTATTTCTTGCCTAAAATGCTTTCAGAAACATATTTTAATGCCCCGTTAAGCCAAAACAGCGAGAGTTTGTACGCGTGAGTGCGCGCCACACAGTGAAAACAGCGGCCAAAAAACGAAGATGAAATGGTAAAACTAAGCGCTGATCAAATTCAAACTAAGATTCTGTCACTGTGTCGTATATTTCTCTCCTCAAATGTTTTCAGAAACATGTTTTTGGTCACTGTCTAACATAAGATCTGACCGGCCGCCATTGTTTCATACGGACCGTTCCACCTTTTGTCAGGCGCAAAGCTCTCTGATAGTTGTAGGTTTTCTGTCTTTTTAGTAAAAGCACACTTTCCTCTGTTTTCCCTGATCATGTGAAATTAGTTTCAAAAGTATTTGTGTTTGACTGCAGAGACAGCCTAGTTTAATGTGAGGGCCTTCTTTACTCGGGGGCAGACAGATTATCGGCCTGGGCAATTATTGGGGAAGATATTTGTGATTTCGCAGATTTTCTGTTTTTATTTCAATTCTCATGTGACTTCATTAAAACGTTCCTGGGAACTTGCTGTATATGATGGTTTGATTAAACATTTGCTAAAGGCATTTGAGCAAAGTTTTGTGTTGCAGTTTGTTTTATTCCAAATTCTAAATATTGAATGAAAGATTTTAATTTTTATTGTAAATGCATATTGGTTCCAAATATCGGTTGTTGGTCTCCTTAACTACTGTTAATCTGTATTGGTATCAGCCCTGAAATACATATATCGGTCGACCCCTATTCTTTACATAAGTGACATACATCTTCAAAGACAGAAACTTAAAAAATGCAGTATGGAAGCAAGAGAAAGTTGAAAATGTTTGTTTCTCCTTCTCATTTGTCCTCCTCTGCTTATTGTCTCTTCCAGTCTCTTCTGTCCATCCGCCAAGATGACAAAGTGGTGTGTCCCAGAACCAAAGAAGTCTTCAACTTCTCTCAGGCTGAGAAGGTCTACATCATGTGATCACTCAGATAACCCTTCTGAGTATCAACATGATCGAATACGGCCCGTCATTCATCACCCGTGACCCGGCCGACTCAGAGAGCCACCTGTGGAGCTGTGATCCAGTGCCCTTCTCCCCCCGCCTCAAACACAACCTACATTTCCCACAATCCCCCGCTCCCAGTACATGATCAGATCAAGTCTGCCGGTTCCCTTCCCCCTCTCATTTTATCACACAGAAACTGGGCTCCTCTCCTCTCAGACTGTTTTAGATGTGGCCAGAGAACAAGATTGATCTGATCCATTCAAGCACATGGACTATCAACATTGTCATTATGTTAAAGGCCCTCGCTGTGACGTTTAGAGACTACAGAAAAGGACAGAGGGGGTGAGAAACTGCTAGGTAGATATTTGATTTTATTACAATGAATAAAAACTTGTTGAGGTTACTTTGACTTTTCACTAGTGGTGTTCCTTTGTTACTAAAACAACGTGGCAGGACTCTGTTAACTCCATTAACAAAGATTAACACACGAGATTTGGGCCTTTTTCAGAACAAACATGGCTGGCCTCCTGGTCATGTGGTAGCATCTCATTGTGTGATGCATGCTGTCGACATCCTTTGTCTTCTAGCCATGTTTTTTGGTGGGTTGTTGCGGGGGTCGATATGTTAAATGCCTCCTTTTTAAACGGCTTACCTTTTTGCATTTCATCCCCCCTCTTGTTTGTGATACCAGAGCCTGATTTTGGCCACAATAGGCTCCTTTTCAAATGTAAATATTAGATAGGAATTGATCATTCTCATGTTTAAATTCGAGGTTTTTGGGGGACAGGTATCAACAAGGAAGATTAACCTTCCACAAAGATTGCTGTGTGACCTGAACAAGTGATTTCTTGGGTGTTGTAAACCTGATATCGCCCACAGTTTCCTAAAGCTGGTTGATCATAAATGCTTTTAATTTCTGAGGAAGCTGTTAGTTTCACAAATTTGGTGTATTTATCACCATCGTGAAAGTTACGCAATATTCAAACAAGACAACCATCTCTGATGTCATTTTTTTCTTTTTTTTTATTGAACAAATTGTCTATCTTTCTTGTGTGTGAGATTTGCTAATTCCAGTTATCTCCAATCTCTTTAATCTCTTTTTTACTTCATCCTAGCTCTTTGAAGGCTGGATTGACATCAGTTTTCTGCGTGCAGGCACCTTTCAGAAGTATTTAAACCTTTGAACCCTGAAATTAGTTTGATTTCTTCTTCAGAAGCATGGTAAAAACGGCAACGAGCGACTTGGCAAGAAATGTCAGGAAAGATTTTTTTAGATTTTTAAATTTTTTTTAAAGCAAAGAAAATATTAAAAACGGTTTATAATTATCATAATTACAGATGTAAAATTATATGTCAGAATCTATTATTTTTAAGCAATTATTTCCCCAGATCATTTCATTATTTTGTTTTTTACTTTTCTATTTTCTTTTTCTTTTCTTTTTTAAACTTGATTTCAGGGTTGTTTTTTTTAACAACTTTTTACAAATTTCCTGCAAATTTTTGAGTTATTTATTCTTAATTTGCTTATTGCCTTTTTCCCACGTTTTTAACTTAAATTGAGTCAGTTTGTTCAGGTTTCAAAGGGTTAAAGAGAGAGTATTTAAGTGACATTTATTCAGTTTAAATGTTTAGTGTGTTGGATTTATTGGTATCTAGCGTTGAGGTTGCATAACTGAAAATTCTCCTGTGTGACAAGCGTGTACGAGAACGGCGTGACCAACAGGAATGGCCATTTCTGGAGTCGGTGTTTGCTTTGTCCATTCTGGGCTACTGTAGAAACATGGTGGACTCCGTGGAAGAGGACCCGCTTCATATGTAGATATAAAAAGCTCATTCTAAGCTAACGAACAGGCAACAATTTTTAGTTTCAGGTGATTATAAACTGAATGAGAATCGCCAGTAGATGCCCCTAAATCCTGCACACTGGACCTTTAAAGATGTAAGCCTGGGTGGTTCTAGTTAATCCACCATTGCCCAAATCGTTTTAATTTCGTAACTATTTTTACAACAATTATCAAGATAATAAAGGGAGGCTGTGCTGATAATTTTTTCAGCCTTGTGCTCTGCGTATGTTCACACTACAAGGTTTGCGTAGCATTTCGGTTCACCAACTGCTTCAACGTTAAATGTAGTTACATGCACAATCCTGCCTTTATTTTGAAAAAAAGAGGCAGGATCAACACCTTGAACAATCCTGCCTTTTCTTGCAAAATCAAGGGAAACCTTTTGCACTTCTGAAACCTTTGACTCATCCTCTATGATAGATGGATTAGGAATGTGATCGAAAGATGTACACAAATTTCAGTGACAACTAATCCACAAACAACCGTTAAATTGTGAACCCTAAACACCCACCCCACGCAGTCCAAAAATGCGGTTTTCTGTTAAACATGATCAGTCTTGTGGTCGATCATTTCTTCCATTTGTTGTTTATTGACAAACCAAAAGTTGCCTCATTTGTGTCCATACATGATTTGGAACTGTATGTGTAAAGACACAGACTGTCCTGTGTATTTGTGTTGGTAGAATTAGATAAAGGGATTGTTTCATGAGCAATATGCCTCATAAAGATTTCAGTGAACTTTGATTTCAGTGTTTCATTATTCGCAATGCTCTGTGGGCTCTAACATTACCATAAGCTCCATGAGGTGGGACGAGATTAACGATCCACTGCGTGTCTGTTGACATGGAAATACGGCAGAGTGTTGTGTCTTTCACCTGAAACTACGTCTCCATGGTCTGAGTGGTCGCTGCTCTGTGTGGGCGTTTTTTTTTTGGTTTGGCAGTGAAAAACATGCTTACAGATGGTAATATACTGGGGTGACGATCACTTATCTGTAATGTGGATTTCATTATGAGCAGGATCAAAGAACTGCTGGCCTATGTGTCAAGATTTGGCAGCACAATTGACTTTGTGGTCTTATATTCCTCTTTCCAAAAGCAAAAATCTCTCAAACTGAACCTTGATTACCAAGGTATAAATTAAACTTTGCTCCAAAGAAAATGAATCAGCCCCAAGCTATGGGTTCTTTGTGTTTGCTCTCACTTAAAATTTAGTTTTTGGTGGGCTTCTAGCAACAATTATTCTGTTTTTTAACTTTCTGTCTTTTCATGATTGATTGTTTGGTTTCTAAAATGTTACAAAATGGTGACAGAAGTTCCATCACAAGTTTACAGAGCGCAAACTTAAAATCAAAACTATATGTATTTGTTTTTTTTATTTTCATTTGTTTGACTTATTTTATTCATCTATTTGCACATACATGGGAATAAAAAGGCAGTACAAATAAAAAATATAAACTTTGTGTAGAAGTTTAAAGGCAAAAATGGCTTATGAAGATACCTCCCCATTAAACAGCAATAATTACACAAAGAAACCAAAAACAAATACTATATAGCTGATCCGAGTTTAATGGATTAAGCAGTAATTTAAAATAAATAATAGAAATTTTAAAATGACAAAAGGTTTATGTTTGCTTTAGACCCATTATAAACTAATCAATTAAGTGTTACAGGTTTTTTTTCTTTTCAAACATTTTTTGAAAAATAATAATCCAGATGCTGATTGTAGTTTGTAGTAAATTTGTTTTACCCAACAGCCCATAACCATAAAATAATAAAATTACTGGGATATGAAACAGAGAAAAGTAGCTAATCCTCAAATTTGGGTAACCATTTAAAATTGTTGATTATTGTTGTTACTGTGTATATAATTATGATAATTTATTATATAACACTTTAAATTCCTTTTAAATAATGTGGAAAAACCTGTTTGACCAATTTGATTTTTACTAGTTATCAACTTTAAAATGTGGTCATAGTTATGGCAATAGTACATAAAAAAATCCTTTTAAATAATATGGAAAAAGTAAACTCTTATTAGGAATCAACTTTAAAATGTGTGTTCGTGCATATGCTAATAAATTCATTATTATTTAAAATAATGTAATGTAAACGTAACGTGTAATATATGAACACACTTTAAGTTACCTACTCAAAAAATTTAAGTTGTTCCAACATTTTTTCACATTATTTAAAAGGTTTGAAAGTGTTAATAGTCTTTTTGTTGGACGAATCAAGTTTTCTATTGCTAAATTTACATTTATATAACTTACATAGCTGTAACTTTGTATTTTTAATGATAAATAAAACAACGACGGGCTTTTGGTCGATGTATTATGTCACCATGTGACACCAAACCCGTTGTGTCAAAATGTTGCCCGCGAAAAAATGTGCGTCATAGTATGTTATCCCATTTTTCATGTATATATGGTCTTTGACGTTTTATAACGATATAGTTACTGACTGCGGACTTTATGCGGTCGTTTTATACGGTTTTAATCAAACATCTGTTGTCCTTTGTCCCTCAAAAGACAGACCATCGGACCGGAAGAGTCGTCGTCTTATTTGACGCTCGTCTTACGTCACGGCGCCTCTGCTATAAATTCAGCTGCGTTGTTACTCCTCCGCCATTTTATCAAAGAGAACCGTTAAGCGGACCGTTAGGTCATCTTTATCCTGCTACTAAGCTTCAACAATGACCGACCAGCTTTGCAAACTTTTCGTCGGTGGTCTGAACGTGGACACCGACGACGATGGCCTGCGCAAGCACTTCGAGCAGTACGGTATGCTCACCGACTGCGTGGTCGTGGTGAACAAAGCGCTGCTGCGGTCCCGCTGCTTCGGCTTTGTCACCTACTCCACGCCGGAGGAGGCCGACGCTGCCATGGCGGCTAGGCCTCACACCGTCGACGGCAACATGGTCGAGGTGAAGCGGGCCGTGGCGAGAGAAGACGCCAACAAGCCAGAGGCCCTCGCAAAGGTGAAGAAAATATTCGTCGGTGGTTTGAAAGACGACATCGAAGAGGAGCACCTGACCGAATATTTCTGTACCTACGGCCAGATCGAGAAGGCCGAAGTCATCTCGGAGAAGGAGACCGGGAAGAAGAGGGGCTTCGGCTTTGTTTATTTCACCGACCACGACGCGGCCGATAAAGCCGTCGTGGTGAAATTTCACACCGTCAATGGACACAAAGTTGAGGTGAAGAAAGCCCTGACGAAGCAGGAGATGCAGGCGGCCAATAGAGGCGGTATGGCACCGAGAGGCAGGCCGATGCGAGGCATGAGGGGAAATCAAAATGGCTACGGCAGCAGGGACTACGGCGGAAACTACAACTACGGAAATGGCGGCGGCTACAACTGTGGCGGTGGCGGCTACGGAGGCTATGGCGGACCAGGTTACGGGTACGGAGACCAGGGAAGTGGCTATGGCGGTGGAAACGGCTACAACGAGTTTGGCAGCGGCTATGGTCAGCATTCATCCGGCTACGGTCCCATGAAGCAGCCGTTCAGCGGGCAGAGGAGCGGGGCTCCCTACACCAGAGGCGGCGGCGGTGGCGGCTACCCGAGGGGGGGCTACGGCGGCTACTAGACGAGCCGGCACTCATCGACCACCCCCATCCCCCTCATAAATTACCTCCAGCCAGGATTTGGACGTCAAAATCAAATTCAGTAACGGGGCGTCTGCCGTGAAATCCAACAATGGCAGAGATACGGACACAGAGACCCCCCTAATCACCAGACCTCAAAAACCCAAACAGGTAGGAAGGTCACTTCCCAAAAGCCTGATAATAACGAGCAACAGCTCAACTAGGACATATAAAAAATGAAGAATAAAACATCCCTTTTTTTATTATGTGACCACGCCAATGCGTGTAGTTGTCGTTTAGAGTTGAATATTTTTTATTTGCGTTCACGCGTTGTTTTTGCAAATTTCGATGTAGGATTGTTTTTCATGATTATCCTAATATTTGCATTTTAAGCAGTTAGATTTTGTTTTCCCTTGAGTTTAGTGTGATTTCAATGTATGAGGATGAGAAAGCATGTTTTGTGGTGTATCATAGCTTGTCTTAACAACATCAACTTGTATCTTACTTTGGGTCATGTAGCTAAGGTGGGAACGTGATACTGCAGGATCCAGTTTTGTTTTCTCCCCCCATACTGTACTCAGACTCTCCTCACGCATAGTTAATAGTTTCAGTCTAAATATTGTTCATTTTTCATTACCTGTAGCAATATCTAATGTATATTGTATACTTTCATGTCTGGAGAACAAAACCTACTGTTAAAACATTTTTTTGGTATGCTTATGTATGTTCATTTTAAATAAAACGTTATACCACTTAGCTTAGTTATTTTACTTATTTAACCAGGCTTCCTCAAGTTCATCCACAGGTTTTATAAGTGACATCATCCTTAGTTACATGGCATCTTTCCCACAGTTTATTCCCTTACTCTCAGGTGGGTGAAATGGTTACAGAAAATGGTTGTAGTCTACCCACAGCCAATGCATGTAGGCTTTGTAGGGTTTGACGTTGTTTCATTTTAAATTATGTGGTTTTGTAGACATTGCTAACTTTTTTATATCTTTCCTTTTCCATTTGAATACAATCTTTATGTGGACATGAGGGCTCTGATATTTATCTTTGATTATTCCTACTTCCTATTAGGTGTTCTTACTCGTATTCCAGTATGCTATCCCAGCCATAATAGCCGTAGCAGTTTGTTTGTAGGCTACATCAGGACCCTGTTGATTACCTGGGGTCGATTGTGATAGGAGTCTGAAATATCTCTTTAGGATATCCACATCCAGCAAACTAGGTATGTAAATCAACCTGTCTTCACTCTGTGTTGGTCAACCATGTATGGCATATCTTTGACATGGTGCACAAGTGTGCCATTATTTAATCTTAAAGTAACACTTTTAATCATAGCTTAATCAGTCTTATATAGCTAATATTAAAATAAAAACAAAAACGGGGGGGTTACTTAATTTGGCCTTTAATGAACTTTTAAGTGGGTGGAAGGGGACCCAAATTTTGTTCCACCATTTAAATGAAATAATGGAACGAGTTAATTGGTGTCTCTTCCAGGAAACTTTGCAGGGTTCAGTTTCTCACTCTGTTTCTCTCCCGTCTCCTCCAGGTTGCTACGGTAACCTGGGCACGAGGACATCACCCCTGAAAAAGGATGGGGTGTGTCTCCACGCCGTCGGGGGGACCAGAGAGTGGTTGTCCCTTCTCCCCCTCAGGTGATGTCAGTTTTCACAAAGGATTGCCCACATTGTGGTCATACAGGGGTTTTATTCTGAAAGGTTTTAATGGAAACTTGGTGGATTATGAAGTTTTGGAGAATTTTGATAACACAGTGCCCTGGTGCGATCTTAAAATTTCTTTCTCCAATGATCAGCACTAATGGCCCTGTGATGTAGTATTATGGGCTGATTATTTGCCTCTTTTAACAGACCTAAATATACTGAAACTAGAACATCTTTTTAATAAATCACCTTTGAGCATAAGACTTTTAGGATCATTTAGTCAAGCTGCTGATGACCTGGGAGAAAGAATTTGCACTTTGGGCACTGTGGATTTCAAAATACAATAAACATTTATGATTATAATGTTTGTCTTGTGTTTTTAATAAGTCTGCAGGCTTTAACAATAATACATTACATTTAAGAGCAACTTTGAGATCATGTTGAATCACATAAGATCAATAATAAAAAATGCGATTAGCAGTAAAGCACCAGTTATTTAACACCAGTGAAATCAAAAATAAGCAAACACAGCTCAGTAATGAGTTAAAATCCAGACCCAGAAAACAAGATCCGGTTGTTGAGTAAAATGGTGAAGTTAGTTTACAACGATGTGTTTTGGGAGCCGTTGGGTATATATTCTGTAATAACCCGTTAGCTTGGCTACAATATGATATCCAATCTGATCCAATCCACGTTATTTATATAGCACAATTTTAACAAACACAAGGTTTCTAAAGTGCTGCACAGCCAGGTAACATCGATAAGTAGACAATATTGGACATTATTGTTGGATGGAAAAAGCTGTGCAGCAGTTGGAAGACTGGGGAGTGCAGATATGATTTTGTGACTTTAAAAAAAGTAAAAGATAGTATATGGCAAATAAAATCTTGGTGTAAGGTATAAGAACAGGCTATAAGCCATCAGTAAAGTTCAAATATTAACAACATTTAAAATAAATGATTAAAATGTACCATATTATAAATACAGCATCAATACATCCAAACATTCGTGTCTTCTAATAAGCAAAAGACCACAGTTCAGCGGTAAGTTTAGTTTAGTCTGCTGGAAAAGATGCAAACGTAAAAATAAGCTAGTACATGGAAGAAAAATGATTGCTCAGACACTCACCTGCTGAGTGAGCAGATATATTTGAATCGGGTTAAAAGCGCTTTGTTTCAGAAGGTGGAGTTGTTGGCGTGTAAAGGCTAGTTTTAAAATGTTTTTAGACCACTGATTAAAACTCAAATGACTATATCTGACAAAAAAGTATTAGACACAATTCTCATGATAGTTGAGGGAGGAAAAATCAAAAAGGAAAGGTGTCACATAGACCTGTATTGATCATTTTTCCTGGAGACTTATTGACGATGAGAAGCGGTGATCAAAGCCTCGTGCTCGTACGGCCCCACGTGTGCCTCCCAGTTACTAGATCAGGAAGTAAAAGCCTCATTGCGCAACATACTGCACGTACACGTCCCCAGGCCGCTGATGTAATCTGCTGTTAAAAAGCGACGCGAACTGAAACATGCATATATATGTGTGTGTGTGTGTGCGTGTGTGTGTGTGTGTACATGTACGATGCTCAGTAATCCTGAGGTTGATCATACTGGTCACAACAGTCTGTTAGATGAAATGTTGAACAAAAGTGAAATGAAAATATATAACTGTTGGTGTGGTTTTGTAGAATTTTATTGTGTTGTGCTCTGTTGGATGGTTTTCGTGTTTTGTCATGATGAACATTACATCTGACAGCACAGGTTTTACGACTTTCTCACTTTAACAGTGGTGCCTTGATTTTGATCAGAGCCACCGCAATTTTATAAAATTATCAAGTGAAAGAAGCCCAACCTCAACTCAGAGGTACATTGCTGTAATCCCTCAATTTTCTAAAAGTGGGGAGTAGGGCCTGTCTGATGTACTGTGACTCGCTCTGCTGTTTTGTGACAGAAATCTTAAAATCTGTAAAAGTGATGCATGACGCGGCGACGGGAGTGTAATCTTTACTTTTGTTCTTACCTTTTATAGGATAAGGGGGCTTGACGATTTCTGATCATCCCATAGGGAAAAAGGAAACGACTGTTATGTTGGCCATGATTTTTATGAATCTACAATAAATTATATATTTTTATACACCAAGACGCTTGTTATGTTGCTTATTTATATTGCGGATAGAGGAGTTGCATGTCTCCCACGCTGGGTTTTTCTGTGGGTCAGCTGAGCTGTGACCAGGCAGTTGGTGGATTTATTATAAAATCTGGTGATCTCTGGAGCACTGTGACTTTTGTCCAATTCAGTGCTTACATTTTTTTTGGCGCTGGCAGTAAGTGACAGACGTGGCTTGCCTGTGGTAACGTCTTGGTTTCTGTATTTTGATTGACACCAGATAAAAAGATAAATCTGTGATCCACGTGTGTGTGTGTGTGTCACACTTACAGCCTCGATTGCGTCTCTGCAGCTGGATACGTGCACACATATCTTGTACATTTTAAAGGAGCCCTGTGGAGTTTTCATTTAAACAACTAAACATATATTTATATTCAGTGTTACCAGAAGGCGCACATTTATGTAAGTGCATTTTAAACCCTTTTTAATGCATTTTAAAGAAATATAGTGCCACACTCTCAGTTAATGTTTGCAGATGTGCAGATTCACACAGAGCGTGTCTCGAGCAAAGAAAACCAAAAATACGGGCAAGGACAGTCTGCAGATTATTACGAGTTAATAGGTCATGCTAGAGAGGGCTTACTTACTTTTTATTGTTAAGAAAATCCTTAATTGTGTATATTTTAATGTTTACCAGCAGTCTGCGTTGGCTGGGGTTTGTACTAGGTGATGGAAGTACTAAAATTTGACTGTCTGGAATTTAAAGCTTTGAAAATCAGATATTTTTTAATTTGGTCCTTGAAAAAGTATAAAAGTTTATCATTTATGAAACACATTAGAGAAATGTTTCAACTCTTTTTTTGTCCTGTGCCAGTCATAGGTCTAAATAATTTAACCATTTATTAAACTAAGTCAATGTTACGCCCTGTAGTGTGTTTGCTCTGTTTAAAGAATCAAAAATGGGTACTGTCGAAATACTTGAAAGTTTTTGGCCTGCCCGTCTGTACGGACCCTGATGCTGGCTCACCTGAAGGCCTGTGCAGTCGTGTGAAATCTTTGGCAGGAGTGTGTATCCCGTGCATGTGTGCAAGATTTTAAAAACTTTCATCAGATAGTGACGGAAAGTTGTCTTCGGTTAGGAGCTCAAACAACATGAAAAAAAAACCATTCCCACCCATCAGACTCATAAAAACATGCGCAATGTCACAAAAAGTAGTGACTAATTTGTCTTGTTTTAAAGTATATTGGGGTGGGAATTTCTAGTTTAAAACACACACACACACACACAAACAAGCTTTGTTAGATGTCAGTAAACTCCCTCAGGGTGCCTTTAAAGCTGTTGAACTTGAACTGTCAGAGACATTAAAGATGAGGAGCTAAGTGTAATAATAATGCTAAATTTAAAAACAGATGAGACAGAAGTTGACCCGTTTTACAGTCTGACTTCCTGAAAAACTGATACTGCAGTTTTCACGGTGACGCGTGCGTGAATGAAACTGATTGTGGCAGTCTTCACAGCTCTACGGGCTCTGCACATGGGCGCGTCACAACATGATTTAATGACCTGTAGATTCTTCTGAGCCAGGATGGAGACGCACTCAGTCTGCTTTTTCTCTGCAGCCCGGTGAGAGGAAGCTGAGATAAGTTTCACTTCCAGTGAAATAGCTGACTTCAGCCAACCTAAACTTTGCAGCAAACCCCATGAGGCAAAAATCACTGAAGTGGGTCAGCACTTTCACGAAAAAACATAAAAGTTGAATGTGTTGTTTGTAGTTGGCTCAGAGCATGGGTACATCCGTTTATACTCTGTTGCTGCGGGTTCAAGACCAGTGTAACCAGTTCTCGTCCTGTCACAACACTCTTTCTCCATCCCGGAAGAGGGATCGCTCCTCTGTTGCCCTTCATTTGTTTCCCTCCTTTTTTTTCCTGTTAAAAAGGTCTTAAAAGGCGTTTTCTCTCATTTGAGTCGAGTCTAAGACAGAGGAGGTCGTTTGCTGTACAAAGGGTAAAACCTCTTGTGGTTGATTTGTGATATTGAACTTTCTAAAATAAGATTGACCTGAGCTGATGTGATTTGGATCATTTAGGTTCATGAATTCACCGTTTAAAAGCACAGATATCAATCAATGATCAGTTAAATCACAATGAAGACAAGATTTGAAAAGGATGCTGTCATGTTCACGGTCAGACTAGAGACCACTAAATAGAGTATTATGAATAATTTCAAAAGACATAGTTGGCTAAGTGGGTCATCAAAGACTGTCATGCATTTGGTTTTGTATTTTAGCAATGGGTTCAAGACTAGTGTGATCACTTATCTCTGTTTTTAAGTAAAACATTAACAGAGGACATTAAGCGCTGCTGATTTTTTCTTTATCAGATTTCTACAAGACAAGAAAATATATATTTCCACTAAATCCCAGCCAGATTATTCCACTTTTTATGTTGTTATTTTCAGTCTTATCTTAACTCAAGTATGGCATTACATCAAATATATCTAAAGTTTGTTTTTTTAGAAGCTGGCAACCTAAATCCAAAACATTCTGGTATCGATATACAGAAACATAAGAAATTAAGAATCAATCTTGAATCTTTCCAACAAAAGCTTTTCTGGAAAAATTCTATGATATATCCTAGATGCTTCTTTGAGCAGTATTTACACAGTATTTATTATTATGTATTTATTATTATTATTATTATGGTGACTTTATTATTGAGCATTTAACATCAGTTGCAATGAGAGATAAATGACATTTTACAAAAGCTGAGAATGATAATTTTAATATAAATTCATAGATTTTTGCAATGCTCATAGTAAAGAAAACATGAATGGATATAAAAACAAAGCATCATTCGTACATGTTTTTTTATTTAATTCTCATATTATTTTCCTTGTAAAATGACGGTATCTGGTGTGTTCAAAGAACATAAAAGCGTACTGGTTTTATTTAAGCACGCTCAGTGTGCACAACATTCAGTGGTTTTACAGTACCAGCGATACAAGAACAATAAGATTTTGAATATAACCTTATTATTGTGCTTTTGATTGTACAAGAACAAAACGAAAGACCATAAATGTTGATATCCACGCTTCCCTTTCTCCTCAGCGGCGGACTCTGAGATTTCCGACACGACTTGAAGGCGGCAGCAACGTCAAACGCCTGCGAGCCAATCAGAGCGGCGACTCATTTCAAGGTGACCAATCAGCGACGGATACGTCTTACGAAGGCACGCGAGTCCGCCCTGACGTTGCTCATTGAAGAAGAAGGAGAGGGACGGTCTCAGCCCCAGAAGAAATTCAATCATGACGGCCAAATTGTGCAAGCTCTTTGTCGGCGGTCTGAACGTGGAGACCAACGAGGATGGCGTCCGCAAGTATTTCGAGCAGTTCGGTAAGCTAACCGACTGCGTTGTGGTGATAAACCAGATCGGCCGGTCTCGCTGTTTCGGCTTCATCACCTACTCGACGCCGGATGAGGCCGGCGCAGCAATGGCGGCTAAGCCACATGTCGTCGAAGGCCAAGAAGTGGACCTGAAAAGAGCCATAGCGCGGGAGGATGCTAACAACCCGGACATTGTCGCTAACGTTAAGAAAGTCTTCGTCGGCGGTGTGAAAGACCACATCGAGGAGGGGAACCTGACCGAGTACTTCTCGCAGTACGGCGTGGTGGAGAAGACCGAGATCATCGTCGACAAGCAGACCGGCAGGAAGAGAGGCTTCGGCTTTGTCTTCTTCGAGGACACCGACGCCGCCACCAAAGCGGTGCTCTGCAAGTACCACACCATCGACGGGACCAAGGTGGAGGTGAAGAAGGCTCTGACCAAGCAGGAGATGTCCACCAGCTACCGCGGGGGGAGAGGTCGAGGCCGGGGGATGCAGAACTACGGCGGCGGCGGAAGAGGAGGTTACGGAGGCGGCTACGGTAACAGCTACGGAGGCGGCTACGGCGGCGGGTATGGGGGAGGTTACAACGGCAGCGGCGGTGGAGGATACGGCGGCGGCGGCGGAGGATACGGCGGCGGGTATGGAGGCTATGACGACGGAGGATACGATAACCAGATGGGGTACAGTAACGGTGACTTTGGGGACGGCTACGGGCAGCAGCACTCCAGCTATGGTGCAGTGAAGGGGGGCGGCTACTCCTCCTACAGGAGCGGAGCTCCCTACAACAGAGGCGGCGGCGGCTACAGCCGGGGGGGCGGCGGTGGGTACGGCGGCGGCGGCGGCGGTGGTTATTAGGGTCTCTCTCCACGTTTTGTGATGTTCATGGGGAAAATTTCAGCGGACTTGAATTTACACGCGCACACACACATTACACACGCCCGGGTGAGGGGTCTTTGCAGGGTTCAGTTAACCCTTTGAAACCTGAGCAAATTGATTTCTTTGACAAACGTGGGAAGAAGTTCTTGAGCAATGACGGAGGAAATTAGCAAGAAATTAATCAAAAGTTCAAGCAGGTTACCTGAAAATTAAGAGTGCTGTACAATACAGTACTGACATTTTGCCGATATTATTTTGCCCATTACCAATATCAATATATCCTTTTTTTAAAGTGATCATCAAGTCTCTTCATTTATTTTGCATACTCTTGTGATGGCTCACCAGCAGATGGGGATATAAAATGTGTTTACAGTGATGTAATATTCATTCATTGTGCAAGAAATATTTCAAGTTAGGGTTGATGTTTTATACATGTTCACTTCATTCAAGAAAAAAATAAAACAAAGTCGCCTTTATTCTCATGGTTTTTTAAAGAAACACCAATTTGCCCAGAGTTCAAAGGTTAAAGTACTTGTTAAAGGTGTCTGAATGCAGCGCATTAAAATTGTTGTCCAGGTTTCAAAGGGTTTGGGGAGCAGAGCCCATCACCCACCCAGAATGAAATGAGACTGGCCTCTGGATTCTGGCTACCCCCACTCGGACCCCCTCTGTCCTCTTATTCCACACATATGGACTTTACTACTAAGAATTGTGAATTATTGAATTGTACTTTTGTTATGTTTTGGGGAAAGACTTGCTTTGAACCATTTGTAAAGCCGTAATCAATGTCAGTCACTGCTTCTCAACTCAAACAATTGAGTTTGTTTTGTCTTGCAAACCAGCCAGATGTGTCTGTTATTTTTTGCATCATGAACTCAGGGTTATAAGTAATGTTGGTGGCAGTGTCGGGCAGCATGGGACTCGATTGCTTGAGTTTCTTGATCTTAAAACACTCGTGACAAAGTATTTTTTGGATGAAATGTCACGGACTGTTTTGTTACCTGTAAAGCTATTTTATTTTTCCACTTTTCCCGTCCCAATACAGGCTTTTGTTTAGATTAAAAACTGTTTTGAAATTCATGTGTTCAGTTCACCCCTGTTTGATTCTGCTTTTATTAAAGTTTTTAATGTTTTGAAAATCTATCTAATCTTGCAGTCTTAATTGAAATCAAATGGGTTATATTTCAACAGATTAAACTGGAGTTGACACATTTTCCCAGCATGACTTGTAAATTAAGTTTATAAAGTTACCACCAGGAGGGAGTATTGCTCGGAAATTTATGCATTTTCAGTTCATCGGCCATTTTATACTGGCAGAGATGTACTTTGTAGAAGAATCTGATTGCATCACCAAAAGCAGTACTTTTAGGTTGGCTTGGGTTTCTGTTGTTTTTTTTTTTTGGTTTTTTTAAGGATAGTTTATATGAGATTCTTGAATAAGGAAAAGGAATATAAAAGATAAGAAAACTCAACTTTGAGGATAGTAAACCAATTATATTCAGGATTACCCTCATGGATGCTGTGTGAAATTTTTGTTTTTTTTCACAAATTAGTGTTTTTACATATTGTGAACCAGTTTCAGCTCAGGCTTAAAAAACGCAGTTGTGTCCAGTTTCACTATTTTTTAAAAAAAATATATATAATGGGTTTTGTTTTCTTCATAAATCTTCATAAACACATGCAGTTAGGTGGTCATAAGCCTGAAGAAAACTTTGATTTATAACTCATTTTGGATTCACAGTATATGTCACAGATGAGCAGATATTAATTAATATATTTTAGGGCTGTGTTTGGATGTCTTAACTGCAGTTAATTAATAAAATTAAGATATTTGCTTCTTATTCAGTGAAGCTACAAAGGCTGACTGTTTTTGTGAGTAACATAGATGCTCTGCTGTGGGAGTGAACTAAAAGAGTGAGGTCTCACTCTGACCCTTTTTCTAGATACAAAAACATGGCTCTTCTCTGGAACAAGTCTTCAACTAAAGTACATATTCTGATAAATAATAAATGTTTTGGCTTCATTCTTAATCAGACCAAAGACTTCTGCTGCAGCATTGTGCTACACTCTCCCAGACTTTGATGTCTGATTTCCACAATTCAAAGGAAGTTAATTGGTATGGTAGCTTCAAAGAGCTGCACAAAATAACACACAAAAAGACATCAAGACAACTTATCTATACAAGTAAAACAGGGAAATATGAAATGACACATGGAAATGGATTTTTCTTTATGAAATAGAAGTCGAATTACGTTGACAATTTAACAACAGATAAGGAGCCTGATAAGACGACCTCGAGTTTCCCAAAGTTTATTCCTCACAGCCAGTGTGGTGCAGATAAACTAAATACTGCTTTATAATGCACACTTTTGACTATTTTTGACAGTAAGAATTCTTGTACCAGACTGAACAAGAGGAATATGCTGACCCTTAAATCACACAGTGCTTGATGAAATAACAGCAGGATTTTAAAAATAAATCACTGACACATGATATTAGTGTGAAGATCCAAAACTTCACAAAATCTGACCAACTTTCTTTATCTCTCCTCCCAATAATGGCAGAAATACCCAGAACAAACCAATAAAAGTCTACATTTTGATGCATGTTTATCTTTTGTTGTTCATTGCAGCATCAAACTGTGTTGATATAATTGAGATCACTTAACTGTTGCCTCCGGGATCTTGGCCAGATTAAACCTGTTAGGAGGCCTGAAGGATGAGAAGCTGCCGTTGGACCCCTGCTGATCGCAGTCTCTCTGTGCCAAGAGTTTCATTAAAACCACAGAGACCAGTACACCTATGCTGGAATAAAAACTGATGCTTGAACCTGTTTATAAGCATCTTTATTAGCAATATGCATCGTGTGAACACTATAAAGTCACTTACTAAACACAGCGACAAAATGTGAGAATCATCTCCCTGAAGTAGACATGGGTTCAGTTTCCATTAAAACTGTATTTTTATTTAACAAAATCCAAACTAAGCGATATGCATCCAAATGTAAACCCTACTTGTGGCTGATTTAAATTCTTCTCAGCTACTTTGATTTGCAGATTGTGGTCATACTGTGATCTTTTTAACTTATATAATGAATTGAGCCACATTCTTAAACAGTCATTTTCAGAATAAAACACGTGAGTGTTGCCTGGTATACAAATGCTAATAAGTTTTCATTTGACAGCTGAAACAATTAATCAATTTGTCAGAAAAATCAGAAATGAATCAGCAACAATTCTGACTGTTGTGTTATTGATTAAGTAATCAACTGCAAGGTTGTGTTGTTTTTTGTTTTTTTTTAATAATTGTAAACCGAATATCTGAAAAGGCATTTGAAAAAATCATCCTGGGTTTAGGGTATTTAGGACAGTCATAATTAATTTTAGTAATTACTGTATTGTTTATAACCATAAATATCATAACTCTTGATAAAACAAAATATTTTATATTCCATTTTTCCATGGTCAATGGGATAAAAACAACAACAACAACAACAATAACAACAACAACAACAAAAATAATAAAAACCATTTTGCCCTTTATGTGCAGAAATTTAAGATATTGTGCATGAGCTGAATTGAAATATTTCTCTTTCAGAGATATAAATAAAGGTCAAATGACACCTATCAATATGTAGCCTGTGACTAATTTCTTTTTATATTGTAATTGCTATTATTTATTATCTAACATTTAGTAATATTATTAATATTAACATGGAAAATTCAGTAGAGATAATAGCCCCCCCCACCCCAAAGCTTTTTTTTTTTTAGTTTTTTACATTTTTGTTTTCAATTCAAAACTTTATAAAAAACATAAAAAAACATATGAATAATATTAACATAAAACAAGGGAGTAAAACATTCTCTCTCTCTCTCTCTCTCTCTCTATATATATATATATATATATGTATATATATATATATATATATAATTTTTTAAATTATTATTATGTTTTTTATTTTTTATTTATTTATTTTTTGGTCTGTCTTCTATGGTTGTATGTGTACATATATATATATATATATATATATATATATATATATATATATATATATATATATATATATATAAAATCTAACATTTTTAATTATTATTATGTTTTTTATTTTTATTTTTTATCTTTTATTTATTTATTTTGGTCTGTCTTCTATGGTTGTATGTGTGTATATATATATATATATATATATATATATATATATATATATATATATATATATATATATATATATATATATAATTTTAATTATTATTATGTTTTTTATTTTTATTTTTTATCTTTTATTTATTTATTTTTGGTCTGTCTTCTATGGTTGTATGCATATATATATATATATATATATATATATATATATATATATATATATATATATAATTTTTTAAAAATTATTATTATGTTTTTTATTTTTTTTTTTATCTTTTATTTATTTATTTTTGGTCTGTCTTCTATGGTTGTATGTGTCCGTCCATGATTTAAGGTCCGGAGTGAGCGCACTCTGTAACACAGACGATCTGTGCGGCTGCGCGGCTCTCATGCCTGCTGTTGTATCTGACTCCGGGAGGATGGACGGTGTGTCGCTGGGGTGAGTTGGCTCAGCGGTGGGGATTATTTAGTAAAGCTGTGATTCACGCTGCTTCTACATCTGTTGGATGAACATTTCACCTCACATGACATGTCACCGGTCATAAATCCTAAAGCGGACAGCCCGCGAGCTATCTGTTAGCGCGCAAGCTAGCATTGTTGACTAGTTAGCTTCGGTAAGTTAGCTAGCATCGCTGGCTGCTCAGCTGATGCAGTCAAGCTGCTAAACCAAACTCCAAGTTAACATGCAGACATTAAAGCCTCGCGGTTGTTGTTTCAAGACGGCAAACTAAACGTTATTTGGCTCCTAAAATTAGTTCTTACTTCGATGTGAGAAACGATTTGTGGCAGTTAACGGAAGCTATCAGAGCCTTATGTTAGCGGTGAAGTTAAATGATTAGCAATGCTAACAGTTAGCATGCCAACTATCGCGCAACAAATTCAAAACAACCAATTTTATTAAACTTTTTGTCATATTTGGACAAAAAGAAACCAGCTGTGTGTGACCTGTAAGAGTCGTGAGTGTGTTGATAGTTTACGGACTTGTGCTGTTTTGAGTTACAGTAATACTGTGGTTTGTTTGAGCTGTATTTTAAACTGTGGACATAAATGTAAAGATAAGCTACAGTATTGTACACTCACAGTGGATACAGTCATTTGTTATTTTACTTAAAATGTGACTCTAACCATTTGAAACTTGGACTGACATCAGTTTTCTCAGACGTCCTTTAATTGCATTTAATCCGTTGAAAACTGAGCAAATTGATGTTTGTTGAAATGTGTTTTGAAAGCGCAGCTATCAAAGACAATGAGCAACCTGGCAAGAAATGAGGAAAAGAAAATGACCAACAAATTAAAATAAATTAATTCTTGTTTTTATAAGGAGAAAATATTAGAAGATAATTATAAAAAAAGATCAAAAAACGAGGAAATGCCCAGAAAACGATATTTTTTTTAGTTACCGTTTTTGGTTTTTACTTTTTTTCCCTAAAAAAAATTCAGGGAATTTTCTTGAGACTTTTAACTTCTTACCATATTTTTGACAGTAATCTAGTCAATTTGCTCAAGTTTAAAAGGGTTAAACCAAGCAAATGCTTCATTATATCAAGTCTCGATAATGTCCCTTTTTTCTGCCACCTGCTCTCAGGTAATTGCAGGACACATTTGGTTACTCAATATTTTTATTATCTTTGCTGTTGTTTATATGTAAGTTACCCTTTCTAATGGAAGGCTTGATAACATCCTTCTCATCCATTGATTAGTGGTTGGCCTGTGAGGCCTTTTCCTTAAAAGTATAATCCATTTTTAAGTGTAAAGCAAGCTAAGGTCTATGGATGCTCATTAAACTTTTCAACTGAATTTTAACGTTGACAGATGTTTTAAGATTTCATGTGGCTTGGAGGGAAAAGTATCAGTTTTTTTTCTGCTTTATGAAACATCGCTAACAGGAAATGTTTTTGTTTTTACTCTTTTCTTTGTGTACTTGTCTGAGTAGGGCTTAAATGAAAAGGCTTGCAATTTTCTGTTTGGTCTACAAATCCTGTGAAAAGAAAACGAACAATTAGTGTATCCCTGTCATTGATTAGTTTAAGTGTAGCCAAAGTCTGATATTCCTCTGTGTTGTGGACAAAAACACATCAGTGGGCCACATATTTGCTTTGAGCTTTGATTGAGAAAAAAAACACATTTGATATTGTTTGAAATAAGCAAGATTTTTATGTTGTTGTTTGTTAAACAATGTTAAATTTACCAATAATCGATCAAGGGAAGTGATTACAATTTGCAACCCTAGTCTGATTTCAATGACAAGAGATGTAATCCAGTCTAAAGTTTAAATTGAATAGAGTCACACGATAGAAAGACGAAATGTTCCCGAGCCTAACAGCTTTTTGCCTGAATAAACCACAAATGACATCACTCACTCATTAAAGGGGGCATCATTATAAACATTGTATTTGTCTTTGTGCATTTTTACACATTACTTTTCTTTCATGTAATGCCTGAAGATGAATTTTGCATCATATGTAAATTAAGTTATTTTTGCTATTTTTTTTTACGTTTCTGTGAACACAACTATTGTTTTTTTCACTCAGTCCCACAAACACCTCCCTGTTGCTGTTAACATTCACTGCAAATGTGCATCAACCCGTTGCTAAATAAAGTCCCTCGCAAATGTAACTTGTGCTCCTGCATAGCGTTTGTTAAAAACTACAGAGACCAGCTGTTTGAGGAGATTATTTTGCTTTTTTTTTTTAAAGAAAAGACAGTGCCACAGACAGGAAAGAGAGGTCATTAAGTACTTATGTTAAGTGACTAACATGTTATTGGTTTTGGTTTTGTCGTGATGTTTCATGGTGAATATGATTGAAGGATGTTCGGCAAAAATGATGTCATATAATTATGTTAAATTCAGCCAGGATCCTCACTTAAATAAGCGTGCTTAAAAAGGTTATTTAGTCCGGTTAAGACATTCATAAGAGTGGCGCCCATTGGTTTAATTCATTAGCTCTACAAATAATAAATATAGTAGTTATTAAGATATTATTTTATGTCTTATTTAGGTTAAAGTTATTAATGATCCAGTGGGTGGGGAGTGGGAGTTTGGGTAGGAATTTGTTTCAGATGCATCATATTGACGCTGTTTTCTTTTTTGTGATATATTTGGAAAATAAAAAAAGACCTTGAAAAACAAAACAAAACCTAGAGATGATCTTTTAAGTAGTCTAACTGTTGGGTCGCAATTTATCTCCACTGATCCAGACACTGCCTCTCATGTCTCACCAGTCTGGTGGCCACACCGGCCTCGCCACGTCCAAACTGCAACACGGACTCAGAGGAGGACGCGGTGAATGGAGGGATGCACACGTTCAACCAGACGCACACGAGGAAGGCTTTCCAGCTGATGAATGACCTGAGGAGGTGTGTTTCTGACTGTGTCTTTTGTCCCTACAGAAAGAATTAAGCCGGTTTATACATATGACCATTTTACTTTGACGTGTCATTTTTTGGGGTAAATATGTGAGGAGGTTTATTCAGCTCTGTCAGACAGAAAAATAACAAATAATAAGTAATTCTTTGGATTGTCTGAAAATGTCACCACAGTACTGAATTACTTCTGCAACAATCTACCTTTCATAGTTTTCTCGTTGGCTTTAGTTTCATAGAAAAACTTGCATCTCAGTGGTCGATCTGGTTTGCAGGTTTTTCCCTCAGAATAAAAATACAAATGCTTCCTCTTGTGTTTCTGAAGTAGTAAACCATTTCAGGAGAGGCAGAGATCCAACTTCATGATCTACTAAGAGCCTGAACACAAGAGGAAGTAATGCAGCTGCAAAACATGTCAGATTTTCTGATAAAGCTGTTTCTAGATTGAAAATAATCCTGCGTTCTTGCTCTTTTAGGGCTATTGCTACAGACTTTGTTTTCACATAAAACACTGAAAAACAACACATGCGATGTACTGAACCTCATACAGAGGTTTCAAAATAAAAAATGACCAGACTGCGATCATCCACTCAAACACACGGTTACATTTTTAAGGATAAAATCAGAATAAAAGTGAAAAATGGTTTCCTTGTTGGTCAGTGTTACAAAGGGGAAAAGGAAAATATGAAAAGTCAGACAAGACAGTTTATGATTAGTATGCCACACTTGCAGGGATTACAGGTTTACCTGGCACAGGTCCAGGGGCCCAAAGTGTCAGGAGTACCCTTGGCCCTCACTTGCAACATGTCACTGAAATTACAGACAACAAAGAGACCTAAAACGAGCAGAAAGATAATCAAAAATACGAAAAAAAGATGCAGAGGAATTGTCAAAAATATCGATGAAAAACAGACAAACCCACCACAAAGTCCGTGTCTTGTTGCTGTGTAGGAGAGGTGGTGGGGCCTTTTGCATATCTGTACTCAGGGGCCCATTGTTCTAAAATCCACCCAAGCTTTTGCCTGACTGTGATACTGAAACGTGAAACCTCCAACTGCATCAAATCCATATATATGTATTTATATCATGTAGGAGTTTTAAAGTACAACCCTTTAGATTTAACACCTTGTTCGGCACATTTTCTGGCAGCCATACTTGGCTTTAAAGATGCTCCCTTTTCTTGGCTTGTATACACACATTTTATTTTTTACAGCAGCAGTTATCCCAAACAGTTTCTCTCTCACACTCTGTTTCTTCTCGTACTCCAGTAAAAAGATGCTGTGTGACGTCCAGCTGGTGGCGGGGAGTGTTGAAGTGCCAGCTCACAGAGTGGTCCTGGCGTCCTGTAGCCCCTACTTCTGTGCCATGTTTACAGGTACAAACACACACACACACACACACGGTGGTCTCTGTGACATCCGATGTGTGTGTGCTGACATGTCCTTAACTCTGTTTGTTTTGTAGGTGATATGAGTGAGAGTAAGGCCCATCAGGTGGAGATCAGAGAGGTGGATGGACAGACTCTGAGGAAGCTGGTGGACTACATCTACACAGCTGAGATCGAGGTCACAGAGGACAACGTCCAGGTGAGTGTGTGTGTGTGTGTGTGTGTGTGTGTGTGTGTGTGTGTGTGTGTGTGTGTGTGTGTGTGTGTGAGAGAGTGTTTTTGACACGGAAGGGAGTGAGAATGAGTTGTTGTCTTTTTTCTTGTGTTGAGCTTTTACCCTATTTCCAATTTGAGTTTTGCTTTAAGATAATTGATGTCGCAGGTCAGCAGCAGTAAGAGCATTAGCAGGATATTAACCCTTTGATACCTGAGCAAATTTGCTCGAGTTCTTTCAAAAACACAGGAAGAAGTTACAAGTTATGAAAAACAAACAAAAAAACAACCCTGGATTTTACCAAAAAATGACAGAAAAAAGTTAAAAACAAATAAAAACAAAAATTGAGGACTGGTTGCTTTAACTCTTTTGGCTTTTCCCTTAAATTTCAGACCTACCAAAATGAACCTACCTGAGGAGCAGGTGTTTTATGACATGAGATGTAAGAGCTGGTCGTTTGTGAGCTGTGTGTTGCTGTGAACGCTCTGCATCTGAGGCCTTGTTTTTCTCAGTGGCATTAACTCTGGGTAGCTGCATGGCTCTGGCGCAGGGTTGAATAAATGCAGCAGGATCAAACTGCAGGCAGGATGCTTCCTCTGATTATTAGCACAGGAAGTGTGCATGGAGAGAGGCAGGAAATCCTCCCACTGTTAGCAGCGTGCCCGCCTGATTGGCTCACTGGTGAATGTGTGTTTTGACTACTGACTCATTTTCAGTAAAAGATTGTTTTCAGTCTTCAAACTTTGTGTTTTCACTGCGCAATACATGAGTTGTTTGTGCTGCCCTCAGTCCTCTGTGTGTGTGAGTGTTTGTGTGTGTGTGTGTGTGTGTTTGTGTGTGTGTGTGTGTGTGTGTGTGTGTCTGTGTCTGTGTCTGTGTCTGTGTGTCTGTGTCACAGCTGCTTTTAGCAAAGGTTTAGTCAGCCTGATGCTCCCTTTTAGAAGACATAAGGCTTCAGGGCAGCTGTGCGCAGACTGCAGAGAAGACAGTGACAATGTACAGTCAGAGGACGAGTGTGTGTGTCGACAGAGACTGTCTCACTGACCCAGTTAAGTTTATGTGCCGGGATGTAGCAGCGGGTGTCTCTGAGTGGGAGCATCGTGTTTTCAGAAGTACACTCACTGCCTGCATCACTAAGTGATGGACTAAAGCCCGTTAAACACTGCATAAAAATCCTGCTGACACTCACTAACATCTGACTGTTATGTATAATGGGAAAGGTTATTATCAGCATATACATCCGAATTAAATGACTTTGCATTAGTCACAGCTATTTGTCACCTCCGGCTCTGATCGGCATCGATGGAAACACAACACCTGGAGGAACATGCTAATTTTAGCTCCTTAACAGGTGCTTTGATGCGGCATCACAAATTACAATCTGTCTCTGTCAAAGCAGGCAAACATCGATCCAGTTCAGAAAGAGAGACTGAATAAGTAAGAGATGTATAAAGAGAAGAAGGGGAGAGAAGGGGAATGACACACAGCAGAGGGCCACAGGCCGGACTTGAACAAGGGCCGCTGCAGAAGCATCAGCAATATGGGGCGCACGCTCTACGAACTCAGCTAGAGGTCGCCTCCACATGCTAATTTTGATGGAAAAGGGGTACAACAGACATTTAAGCTGCGTTTGGATGTCCTCGAGTGAGAAGATGCATTAACTGCAGAACTTTATGTATATCGTTAGTGTCATCTTATATTATGTTTCTCTTATTTTAAAATTTTGCCATGTGAAGCCCTTTGGACAGCACGCTGCTGTTTTCCCCAGGCTAAGAAACCATTCATACTGGCACATTCCTGACACATTCCAGTTAGGCTAACCCTTCAGCCTGAGGTTTGCAGGCCCTGCTCCGGAGCCGGGTTATCCCCTGAAAATGGACTTAACTCAGGGCTAAAAGTTTCCAGTGTGAAACGAGACTGTATATTAACAAAAAAATTTCGGAAGGTTAAAATAGCACACATGCACACGGGATAATGGCTGGCTTGTTGGCCAACTTGCCGGACTGATTGGTAACTGCCTGGCTGGTTGATTGAGCAGTTAATTAATAATTATACTGACTGACCAGCAACATTGTTGAAGTAATGAATTTTTAGGTATCTTGGTAAACTAGTAGCTAACTGACTTCCAGCTCCTAAATCTTTGGCTGTGGGTGATAAATAATTATGCTCCTTAATGTTATTTTTTAAAACTTTTTGCATGTTTGAATCTATAAGATGCCCCAGAACATGGATACCTGAGTCGGTTCCTTTCAATAAAGTTTAGTATCGACTTTATGTCTGTGTCCTCACTGCAGGTCCTGCTGCCAGCAGCGAGCCTCCTCCAGCTGATGGATGTTCGGCAGGTTTGTTGTGAGTTCCTGCAGTCTCAGCTTCACCCCACCAACTGTCTGGGCATCAGAGCCTTCGCTGACCTGCACACATGCACGCAGCTTCTCAACCAGGCCCACGCATATGCCGGTAAGCTTCTCGATGTTCACACCACAGATTCTGAGTCATCTTTTCACTGTATGTATGTGTGGTTTGTTAGGTGGAGGTACTTTTATGTAATGGTTAGTTTCACCAATTGTGAAAAATGCCATGTCATGTTCTAAGCATGAGTGTTAGAAAATCACACCACAGACATTTATGCATGTTAAAATTTAAGTTTTGGGTGATGTTTAGTCTGTGGTGTGTGTAACCCTGCATGTTTGTGTCTCTCAGAGCAGCACTTCACTGAGGTGGTGCAGGGAGAGGAGTTTCTGGGACTTTCTCTGCAGCAGGTGTGCAGCCTCATCTCCAGCGACAAACTCACTGTTTCAACGGAAGAGAAGGTCAGACAGCACGATGGACACACACACACACACACACATACATCATATGCCTCATAAGCTCAGCTTGGCAGCAGACGTATCCAGAGGACAGCACGTCTCTCTGTCAGTCAACAGGGCGAGTGTGAGGGAGCATCTGTGTGTCATCCTGCCGTCAGCAGCAGCAGTCAGAGTGACTGAGACACAGAGGGACAGTGTCATACTGTTCACTGTCAAACTGGCTGCCACAATCAGATACCAATGAATTATCTGCTACAATTTATTGGTGGGTTGATCAATAAAAATAGACACTAAGACCCCCACGTCTTTTTTTTGAAATATTCATTTTAGCTCAGTCAGTGTTTTCACTGTTACAGTGTTGGAGACACCGTTAAGGATGTTGAGCAATAAAACAAGACAATCTAAGGTACCAGGGTGACAGGAGGAGAAGAGGCTTTTCGGACCCTCTCAGCTGTGTTATATTTAAAAAACGCAACAGGAGAAACATTTAGTGACTTATTTAGATCATCAGGGAAAAGGAGGAAATATATTGTCATTTATTCCCATCCTCGATGCTCTCAGTAACCACAGAACAAGCAGCCGTCAGGCCAGTGTCTCCCACTCTCTCTCCTCCTGCACCAGGTGTGTGTGTGACAGGCGGACAAGAGGAGGCGCTGCTTGCGGTGTGAGTTCAGGTGTAGTGAGTTTCCAGTTCGGTTGTGTTGAAAGAATAAACTGATATCTGATGCTGGATTCCTTCCAGCTCCCAAAAAGCAGAAAAATATGTAAATATGCAGTTTGCAGCAAAGCCGTTACTTAGGGACTGTTCTGTAGCTGTGCTGCTTCCTGACATTCTGGGGAAAGATGGGCAAAAATGCTTTTGCTCGCTGGCAACTTCATGAAAATACTCTGGCGTGGAAAGAGTTAATAGAGGAGTGAGATAGGCCAAATTTTTTTGTTTGTGTGGACTCAGTTCTGTGCCAGATTTTCAGTATGTGAAGAAAAGGGATGTTACCAGTCAAATACTTGGTATTGGTGTGGTACTGGCAGGGTTCCCAAAGTCATGGAAAACCTGTAAAAGTCATGGAATTTCACAATCACAGTTTCCAGGGTTGGAGATGTTGTGAAATTGTCAGAAAGTGGAAAAGTAATTTAATTTAATTTAATTTAATTTTGCCGTGTGTAATGAAATTGTTACAGTAATCTTCCATGGATAATTTTCCATAAAATGTAACAAAACTGCTTTTTCATTTCCTCTAGCTGTTGATGTACCGTAACTCTAATATGTGTCAAATTTTGACTATGTTTTGTTACCATAAGTACTTTTCTTAATTTTCTCGCTACATAACATAATTTCTAACTGGAACTATGCTTTGAATAAAGTTTGAATCTGATATGTTTGAAAAACGCAGGGCAAGGAGAAAACAATATTATGGGTCCTTGAAAAGTCATGCATGAGTTTTGAAATGTTCAGTACTGTGGTCCTCTCTACATTTTATACTTAGGCTGCTGTTATTTATGTGTTGAGTTATATTCATTTAACTTTTTTTGCAACGTCATTGATGCAAGGGCTGCATTGAGTGTGGAGTTATAGCTAGTATTGCACACTGGATATATAATTCCTTTGTTTGTTTAAATACTCAAATTTGAACTTTGGCACAAAGCTGCAGTTTAAATGTGATTTTAAATGTTTGAGTGGTGCTGACCAATCAAAAATACCAGTCAATGTTCTGTACCACAAAAAAGTTGAAGTAAAAAAAAGCAGCAGTAATGCACACTTACAACACTGATCAATTTTCCTCTTTGATCCAGATAATATAAACGGCTCTGTGACCTGCAGTCATAGAAAAGGACCCGATTAACCATAATACAATATGTACCTGAACCTGATTGGGTCTTGGGTCCTGGGGTACGGGTATTTGAAGTTGTAACTTTATTTTGTGCAAGACACACAGACCCAAAACAATGCAGTCTCCATCCTTTTAGCAACACATACATTTTATTATGTACCTTATTTTATTACATTTGACGTGTCTGTGTTTCTGTGGCCTGTGTGAACGTGAAGTGGGAGTAGCACGAACTGTGTTGTTGGCAAACGATTTCTAGTTTGAGTTCAGACATCAGCTAGTTTAAAATGCTGGAAGAGAATAAAGTGGTTGAGTAACGGCCCTCTTTCCCTCAACTGCCATCGCTGTTGTTCCTTTGTGCACAAAGACGGGCACTCAGCCGCCCGTCTGTCTTGAGTGGAGCTGCTCCACAGGCCAACAGGGGATGATCAAGTGTAAATGTGTGTAAATCTATCGATGTAAAGTCGTAGATTTTGGTTAGAAAAACACGTAGGACAAAGGTCTGTCACCTCTGTTATGCAGATGTCCCGCTGGGTGCAACTGTGAGCAGTATTTCACTTTGAAAGAAGTCGGTATCGACAGCTCAGACGATGCAATTTACACAATCAATGAGTTATATCATCTAAATGGTGAGGCGTGTCAAATCATTTCACCGTGTCTCCAAACCTTTGCAGTGACGCATTAGTTTTAGCTTTGCATTTCCAACTTATTTCACTTACACACACAACTTTCTTCACCCTTTTTTTCTTTTAAACAGTGTTTTAAACAAACAAAATACTTAGATTCACAAGTAATTGTATTTTTAAGTGCAAAAAGGACAAAGAACATTACTTTGCATAAGAAATCAGAATCAGTTTGAACAATCCCTGTAAGCATTTTGTCTCCATTTTTCTTAATATTTATTTTTCTTATCCAGTTACGCTGCCGTCTGACTCTCCTCTCCATCTCTCTCCCTGGTAGGTGTTTGAGGCGATGATTTCTTGGATCAAAAACGATAAGCCAGCTCGTCTGGAGTACATGCCCAAACTGATGGAGCACGTCAGACTTCCACTGCTGTCCAGGGATTACCTGGTACAGGTAAAAGAAATTCTCTGTTCTGCTTCACCTTCTCTGCATTCTTCACCACTATTTTTCACTTTTGGCTGTCTTCTGCATTGTTGTGTATGTCGCTCACGTAAAATACTCTACTAGTCATAGACAAAGGTTTGCCTGAATGGTCAGTCAAGAGTCTCAGTCTTCAAGATCACATGATATCTATAGAAATAACTGCAGTAAGTGACAGACTACAGATGTTAGTCCTCTGAGTTTTTAAGAAATCTCTTGTATGAGTTGGAAATGAATCAAGATCTAACACCAAGTCTAGTTGCCTACTACATGCAGACATGCGAAAAGACAAACAAGGTCTAAAAGTGCACCACAGTGCCTCAGCTGAGACTAAAATTGAGTGAAGCTTATATTTTTTTCCTTTGGAGCTTGTTAGATCTGATAATAGTTCACTCTTTGTTCTTAAAAGTCACGCATTGGAGAAACCTGGTTCCCGTAGTCAGGGTAGGGGATTGGTGAAACCAGAATTTCTCTGGCACGTAAACAGGAAACTGTGTTTCTAGTGGACTTTTTCCAGCAAGTGAATGATAATAGATTGAGGACAGGAAAAGTAACAACTAAAGTCTGACTAAAATCAACACACAGTTCCCACGGATCCTTGAAATGTCCTAAAAGGCATTGAATTCATTAATCTAAATCCTTTTCTTTGTCTTAATCAGTTTCTGATCTCAAATAATTTGCAACATCTATTTTTTTGTTAAATAATTTCACAAATTCCTTTCTGAAACTCATTGGGAAACACAAAATCGCCCAGAAAACTGTCCAGAAATGCCAGATATTTCTCACTTCCGTTGGTGAACCAAAGAGATACCTTGATAATATATTATGTTCATTGTCTTCCATGTGTACCGCTCTAAAAAGGTTTTTTTTTTTTTAAACATTTGTTGTAGATAATTAGCTTTTTCACTGGCCAAAAAAATAAATGGGCAAAATAAAATTGTCTTTCTTCAGTTTTGGTTATTAGAAAATTGTTCTTTAAAAAAGTCTTAAAAAGTCTCCTTGCCTTAAGCTACAGAAACCCGCTAACACACAGTATCCTCCAGAAGTTTAATAAGTAAGTTTTCCATTGTGGAATATTTGTCTATTGACAACAGTAACTTGGCAACTCAAATATATTTAAATGCACTGTACGCAGCCTATGAATCCTGTGTAATAATTTTGTTTTTCAGACAAAGGTGAAATTTGCCCGAAATTTTGTTTCCGTTTCAGATTGTGGAGGAAGAGGCTTTGATAAAGAACAACAACACCTGTAAAGATTTCCTCATAGAAGCAATGAAGTATCACCTGCTGCCAGCTGACCAGCGGCACCTCATCAAGACGGACAGGACGCGACCACGAACTCCCATCAGCATCCCAAAAGTACACAAACACGCACACGCAAACGCACATTTTCACATGACAGTTGGACATGTAGCACAAGATGTGTACTAGCCTTGTAAAAAGCAGCTGTATCAGCTGTGTATTTTCTTTTGTAAACACTTACTGTATTTTAACACACTGAGTATAATTCAGATGTCTGACACTGAAAGTGTGCGTGTGCAGGTGATGATTGTGGTGGGCGGTCAGGCTCCGAAGGCGATCCGGAGTGTGGAGTGTTACGACTTCCAGGAAGATCGATGGTACCAGGTAGCCGACCTGCCTTCAAGACGCTGCCGGGCAGGTCAGTCTGTGGTTCGTAGAGCTGCATGTGACTGAATGAAAGTTTGACTAGTTTAGACAGTATGATCCTTTCGTGAAGGTCAGGTAACATTGACCTGTTTCTGTCTGTCACTGCGTCCAGGTGTGGTGTCCATGGCGGGCCGTGTGTATGCGGTCGGGGGGTTCAACAGTTCCCTGAGGGAGCGAACGGTGGACGTGTACGACGGAGTGAGAGACCAGTGGAGTGCGGTGGCGAGCATGCAGGAGAGACGCAGCACTCTGGGAGCTGCTGTGCTCGGGGATTTACTGTACGCCGTGGGAGGCTTTAACGGAAGTATAGGTACACATTTACACGCTAAAGGACTTTGCTACTGCATCTACAGTAGTTATTAGTAGCAGGTTTATATTTTTATTTCTGTCCAGTGTAAATAAACATTCTTGCTCCTTCACAGGTCCAGAAAATGTGTTTGAAAATTTTCAAGTCATGAAAAGTTAGTCTGAGAAAATGCTCCGACTAATTGACCAACAGTCATTTTACAAATTAGTACAATAATTTTGTGAAGAGTCAGTTTCTTGAGAGTTATCGGTTGTCCAATCACAACTGATTTTCAAAGATATGAGCTGTATAATTCTGTTATTTTGTGCGAGGCTAAAACAAGGAAAACAAAAGGTTTTTAAACCCTAAATTTTCTAATTCTACAGAATTTGTTAATGTTGAGGCTTTGAGTGATGAGATAAATTATTTATAGCCTTTTTCTGAGATACTGGATGTATATTAGTATTTCAATCGATGACTAGGACATAGCGATAAGATTGGAAATAATAATAATATTAATAACAACTTTATTTATATAGCCCCTTTTAAAACAAAGTAACAGAGCGATTGATAGGATTTTCTGTGATGAAGTTGAGGAACGGAGACACCGGTTGAAGCTTCAATCAGGAAACGTTTATTACGAGCGCTCGGGTCGATACAGAAACGAAAGAAACATGCAAGCAGCCGTTCATCACAGAACAGAGAGAAGACAGCGGTATTTGTGCAGTTGTCATGACGTAGATGGTTGGTATCAATTACTAACATGTCAGATACTAAGGTTCTCTTGAGAAGTGAGGAATGTGTTTGTGTTACTAAATTTACTGGCACTGGTCCATCTCAGGTATCACGGTCAAACATAACTTGCAGGCACTAAGACTTTACCATATAGAGGTAGGTATTTACTTGAGGAAGACATTGAGGTTTAAACTAACTGTGGAGGATGCATAATCCTAAAAAGACATACTAACAGCGCTTTACAGTAAAAATCAAATAACAAAAGTAAATGAAATCCAAAAAACAAGATAAAAAAACAAGATAAAGAATAATTTTATTATTTACAACAAATACTATCCGTTAAATTAAAATAATTATAATAAATCTTTTTAATTTTTGCACTTATTCTTGCACTTATTGCACTTATTCTTCACTTCCTGCATTACTATTACAAAATAATTAATGATGAGGTCATCTAACACACCAACACAACAGTTCCTGCACATCTGAAGAATGAAAAAAGTGCAAAAAATATTGGATGTATACTGGGAAACCAAAGTACAGTTTTAGTGGCATCTAATTACAGAAGAAAAGTTCACTAAAAATATACAAATTCAGTGAGAAATGTCTGGAGTAAAATAAGTTAATGTGTGAGGAGTAAGTTTGCACTTGACTTGTTTATCAGAGCAGAAGTGCTGATTTAGTTATCCTGTTCAGTAGTTTCAGTCGTATTATTTCCATCCGGTTTAGCATCTTTATCTGTTGAACAGAATATAATTGCTTGCAGTAGCAGAGCTGCAGTGTTAACAGAAAACACAAGAGACACGGGAGCCTTTCTTCTTCTCTCCTCCTCAACTCATCGAGCAGCTGGAGACAAAATGTTTACACCTATGAACGCATCAACACACACACACACACACACACACACACACACACACACACACACAGTCTAGCCTGTTAATGTTATTTAATCTAATCTGTTTGCCTTTCTGTTCTTCTTACTCCTTCAGGTTTATCCACAGTCGAAGTGCACAATTATAAAACCAACGAGTGGATATACGTCGCCTCCATGAACACCAGACGCAGCAGTGTGGGTGTAGGGGTGGTCAATGGTAAGACAACAAGTGTGTGTGTGTGTGTGTGTGTGTGTGTTTGTGTGTGTGTGTGTTAGAGATAGAGAGAGAGAGAGATATTGGCAATATTGTTTTACAAACATTTGTGCCAATAAAGCTAATTGAATTGAATTTGAAACTGAATTGAGAGAGAGATCTGGATTATATCATGTGTCATTTCAACTGAAAGGACAAAATTTAAATGTTACATATTTTAAAGGGATAGTTCACCCCCAAAACAAAACTACATGTTTTTCCTCATACCTGTAGCGGAACTATTTTCTTTCTTCTGAACTCGACCGGCCAACCGTATCACGGTGCAGGAATAAACGCGCATCTTCTCATGGATGAGAGGCTCGTCGCGAGATGGAAACATTAATGGTGTTCTTCTTTGAGCTGTAACGTTAGCTCGCTCAGTGGTGTTAGGCGAGTGCCTAACACCGCTGCCTGCTTCCTTCTGTGCAGTGATACGGTTGTCAGGTGTAGTTTAGCAGAAAGAAAATAGTTCCAACATGAAACTGCTCACAGCAAAGGTCTGTGGATTATCTTGGGTAACTGTGAAAAAGAGACATCGCTGTTTTCAAATATATTTTTTGGCGCTTTGAGCACCACAAGCCGAGTGCCCTTTAGATTCATTATATTTGAGAGAAGGCAGACATCTCTGTCACTTAACTCACACTAAAGCAGTTTAGACTGATGAATCGCACTGCAGGTAAGAGGAAAAACGATTATTTTTAATTTTGTGGTGAACTGTCTCTTTAATGTCCTTGTGTGTTTGCATCTGCAGGCAAGTTATATGCAGTAGGAGGATATGATGGAGCGTCCCGTCAGTGTCTCAGCACAGTGGAAGAGTACGACCCTGTTGCTGATCAGTGGTGCTACGTAGCTGACATGAGCACACGGCGCAGTGGAGCAGGTACACACACGCACACACATATTCTACCCTACATATATAATACACACACACAAAAAAGATACAGCTTTGAGTGTGGCTATTGGAAAGAGATGCACACTTTTTTACACTGGAAATAAGCTGTCATTAGATATTGTCTCAATATTATTAACATCTTAATTTATTTATTTATTTCATTTATTTTAAAGACTTTTTTGCCTTTACTTGGTAGGACAACTTAAGTCTGAAAGGGGGAGAGAGAGGGGATGAGGGGATGACCTGCAGCAAAGGGCCGAGGTTGCAATCGAACCAGCGGCGGCTGTGGCGAGTACATAGCCCCTGCACACGGGGCGCCCGCTCTACCAACTGAGCTACTGGACGCCCCAATATTATTTTTCTATTATTGTGTTCATCTGTAGCAGATAGAGTGTAGGTCAGCCTGGCACGGACCCTGAATATAGAGCTGGATTACCTCATTAGGGTCAAAGCAGCCAAACACAGGACGTAGATTACACTTAATGATACAGTACTGAGCTTTTGCCAACAGTTTCCTGCACAGCAGCAGCACCACCTGGTGGACTTGGTCTGCAATTGTAGGAGCAAAAATCATAGAAAGAAGTATTATGGTTCATTACAGTGTGCTGACCTTCACCTTTGGTTTGCAAAAATATAAATTATATGTTTATCCTGTGTGTGTAACATGTATATTCAAATCTAAGTTCTGGGATTGTTTTGTAATTTATTTTTTGTCCAGGAGTGGGTGTGTTGAACGGTCAGCTGTACGCAGCAGGAGGACATGATGGTCCTCTGGTGAGGAAGAGCGTGGAAGTGTTCGACCCACAGACCAACACGTGGAGACTGGTCTGTGACATGAACATGTGCCGACGAAACGCAGGTCAGATAACGACCACAGACGCAGAAACCTTCAACCAGCTGTCGCATAAAAGCCAGATGCTGTTGCTAACAGTTACTAAGGGGGGCGGGACTTAGAAAGGGGTCAAATTAAAAATGAATAAATAAATAATCAAGATCAGGACAGCCATAAACGTAATGGCTAAAAATAGATAATATGTTAAATGGCAAGAAGACGTTTGAGGATTTTTTAAAAATGTACAACTCTCTCCTGAAGGCGTCTGTGCCATCAACGGGCTGCTGTACGTGATCGGAGGAGACGACGGCTCCTGTAACCTCTCCTCCGTCGAGTTTTACAACCCGGCCACGGACAAGTGGAGCCTCATCCCCACGAACATGAGCAACGGACGCAGCTACGCAGGTTAGTCTGGTCATCACACCGAACACGGTCATATTTGGGATGTTTACAGGACCTTAAAAAGTCTTAAAATGTCTTAAATTCAGTTGTGTAAATATAAAGCCTTAAATTTGATTTTTTGAGGTCTTAATTGACACAAATGATCTCATTTCAATTTTCCATTGTATAATTTGTTTTTTTGTCAACATAAGTCAGGCTCTTCTGTGTGAAAAACCTTTTTTTTGACCACTAAACCAAATATTTTACTTTTTACTTGCATGGATCTGTTGGCAAAATGTGGACTGTAACACCCGCTAACGTAATAAACCACAAATTTAACACAATTTTTTTGTAATAACCTCTCACATCTGTTGTGGATGAAAATGAAAAGTGATCTTTGTGGTCATTGTTGTTTGTTTATTTATACACCAGCCGATGGATTCGAGTCAGCTCATTAACATAACCAATCCCTGCAAATTTAATAGCTATTACATTTGCAGGAAATCACGTATTACGTTTTTAGAGGGCAACTGCTATTACGTTTGTGGGAACTGTGTTGCGTTTGTAAGATTATTACATTAAAAGCTGCAGATTTGCATGTATGGGCTGTTATTACGTTGGTGGGTGTTAAATTGATTAACTGGACTCATTTTGAAAACACATTCCCACATTAAACCTGCAGGGGACCACTTATAAACTATTTACATTTATTCACCTGCAATGCTTTAATCAAAAGATTATTTGTCCAAAAATTAGTTTTAAATTTGGCTGAAAATAAACTTGAAAAGGTCTTAAAAAGCTCTGAATTGAAGTGCCTGATCCCTGCAGACACCCTGTCGTTTTCTCTTCAGGCTCAGGTTCCTTTATTTGTATCCGTAGGTAAATTTTCTCTCTGTGACGTTCACATGATTCTTCACATTTGAGCTGCTCACGTAGCTGCTCCTCTCTCGCTCTCCTCTCACTCCTACAGGAGTCGCCGTGATTGACAAGCCTTTATGACCTGAGGCCTCCCGCAGCAGCAGCTCTGCGTCGGCAGCCGACTCCACCGAGCCTCACACTGACGTCTGAAGCTCCACAGGCAGCAGAGAAGTAAACGCTGTCCAAATGGACGGGACGCCCTCAGTCCTCCCTTGACTTAATTAAGGAGGCAACTTGAGGAGTTTTTTGGCGCTAACCGTGGTTTCGTTGCGTTGTGCGTTTCTAACTGTGAGATCTCGACTCTTAAAGGACGCTGTTGCACTGGATGAGAAACGCGGCAGAGTGGGCTTATCAGAACTTTGTCTTGCTGAGTTTTTAAAATGCCAAGCACAAAACAAAAGGCTGTATCAGCTGACGTGAGACTCGGACGCTGGTGTCTGAGAGACTCTGACGGGCCAAACGCAGCCGAGTTTAGATGATGGCGCTCATGTGACGGGCTGCATCAAATCTGAGAAACTAAATACTTCAGAACAGCAGCTCGCTGTTTTCTGTGCGCCTTCAGTGTTAACGGTATTGCTGTAGTTATCAGGGCTCTGCAACACTGGCTCGTGATTGGCTGTTGCAGAAGAATTATCCAAAGTCCTGGAAACTGAGCACGCCCGTGAGACTTATTTTTTAAATTATGAGACTTGCCACAGTTCCTAGAATATAAATCAGCTTACAGCAACTATTTTTGCGAAATTGTCTGTTTCCTGCGCCGCTCGTCAGCAGGTCCAGCTGCTGAATGGTCGTTTGGTTCGCAAATCAGCTGCTGAGTGTATTTGCTCTCAACCTGGACGCCTGGACCTAGAGGGCCGCGAGACAATTTTAAGAATGTAGAAAACATCTTATATGCAAATCAGCTGTTATATTTAATATTTTTGAGATTGTTTTTAAAGAGAGCCACTTTTTGTGGCTTCCAGTTGATCTGATTCGACGCAGCAGGACTTGAGTCGACGCACTACTGATGCACTGAACGCTTGCACTGACAGATGCAGACCGGCAGGCTGGCTGTCTGACTCACTGATCGGCCGAGCCGGACGTCTGCCGTCTCTCTGACTGACCAACTGGATGACTGACCTGCTGACAGACAGACGGCCGCTCAGCCGTCTGTCTTCGTTACTCACGGGAGAGTTTAGACTCACCACTTAAAGGCCAATCATTTCATCAGAAATTGGAAAAAAAAGAAGAAAAAAAAACGTGCCAGTTCTGCTGATGGTAATAATGCTGGAGTCACATGGTGTTTTTATCTCTTTCTGCGCGTTCGCTGACGGAGAGCGTCAAAATGCACTGTAGAAATCCGACTGTAACATTCTAATGTTAGAGATGCAGGTTTAAGATTTTCTATTTATTGTTTTGGGACATTTGATTACAGCATTAATCAGAGTGAGGTTCTCATTTCATTCGCTCAGCCTCGTCGTCGTGCTTCGCTCTGCGCTCCGCTCACATTCATCGGACGATGATGCTGGCTGTATTTTAGCTGTGCTTATTTAGCTGGTGCCATAGCTTTGGAAAGACAGAGATTTATAGGAGCTGCTTCATGAACCGAGTTCTCCGCCGAACTTTTCATTTCTGCCTGCAACCTTCCAGAAATCGTGGACGCTATCGACAGTTTTCACAGCCTCGTGACAAAAAGTGAAACACTAACACAAACTGTTTTTTTGGATGTTTAGTCAAATTTGCAAATCGTGTACTTCTTTAGTCGCACCTCATATAGACTGAAGAAAGTGTTTTTCTTGTCTTCCAGGAAGCTCGTTTCAGTTTATGTGATCACAGTTTAAAATGACTTCATTTGCGAACAACATGCTGAAATTATCTCTGTGAATATTTTGTTTTTTAAGGAAGTTTCCTCGCTCGCTTTTCCTCATTAACAGACGGGATCTGAAACTCACACTTTTAGTTCGTGCAACAGCAATATTTTGACAACATTTATTATTTAAAACAGAAAAACCTCTTCACTGAGTGCTCCAAAATACTCAGAGTAAAAGAGTATTTAGCCATTTATTTCTGAGTTTCACTTTATTGTGCAGCTCTAATTAGATCTTCTTTATCGACTCAGATTTCAAGTCCTGCTGTGTTTGAAACTCCTACATTAGACATTAGGCTTTATAGTAACTAATAACTCATTTTCTGACACTTAACAGTCATCGTCGCTCATGATGAAGACGTGTTGAATGAAAGGTGAAATTTTTCCTCTTTTTTTTATAAGACGAACACTACCTTTTTGTTCCTTTGTGGGATTTTTTGAGAGCACTACATAGAGCATAAAATGCTCCCTGAGAATCTGATACTTAAAGTGACGGAAGAGAAAACAAACCCCAATCGCCAGAGTAGATGTTGGCATGTACGTTTTAGCAAACCATGGATGAGTTTCATTTTCTATCATGCAGCAGATATGTTGAAACTTTATTTCTTTACAGTTCTGTGTTTGAACTTTGCTGCGGTTAAACTGTGATTAAATTAAGGCACAAAAACAAACATCACGTTTGGGCCTAAAACACCCACATTTGGTGGAAACATGATGATGATTCGCAAAAAGACATCAGCTTGTTTTTGTTTGTTGCTTTGAAAACTTGTCTGTCGCTTTGCAGGTTTTCGCCTCACACCCTTTTCCCGAAAATTAACCCCTAATCCATCTCGCTGCGCTGTCACACCGTCCGCCATCGCCTCCACCTCCTGATGACAGAGTGAGCTCATACTCTGCTTCATTATAGAAATATTGGAAAAACGATGAAGGAAAGTGCTTACAGTTTGCTGCCATAGTACAAATGTAACGTGTCTTTGGTTTGCAGAAATGTAAAATGCCAACATTTTCTTCGGTCGACCGGGCTGAAACGATAAACGTACTGAAGGCTGATTTCAGGCACAGCAGACGATGTTTAAGCTTCCTATCCGCATCTGAACCTGCGATTTTCTTCAAAAAGTAAAGAATGGAAACCCGTAGCTGCCTGGACTGCAGGGAAAATGCATTTTTCAGTCTAAAAACACTTTTATACTGTAGACAATAATCAACATGAAGTTCTAACTATATGCAATCTGATCTGACGTAGACGGACTGACACAAACAAACACCAGGAGGGTCGAGATTCAGCGTTCATTCTTGACATGGAAACAGGAATTGATAAAAACGATTTCTCTAAAGGTCGATTTAGTAACTGTTCTGGAGCTTTTCACCGAATCGAATCGAATAGTTATTGTGAAGATATTAAAACGACTCTAAGAAACTTTTTCAGGGCTCCTGATCCGTGCTGACTCGGCCCAAAGCTAAAGAGCAGCTACTAAATTTACCTTGAAGAAACTTTCTTTTTTGTTTTTTGGTTACAAAGTATGTACGTTTTCAGAGGAATAATGTTCTTACTAAGCGCAGATGTTCTATTTTTAATATAAACTGTGGAAGTTGTGAACTAAACAGTTGATATTGTGAGTTTATTAACAGTCGTGTGTTTGGAAGATCGTTTGGTTTGTTGAACTTTTATTCAGAGGTGAAGTTTGTGCACTGAACTTACAGCCGATCTGTAAACCTTCAAACTTGAAATGATTTAATTTAACAACGAATACTAAGCAGGCTTATTTTGCAAAAAAAAAAAAAGGCTTCTGTGCGTTTTTGTCTGAAATTGTAAAATTATGCAGTTAGCACTTTAGATTTTTTTGTAACACAGTCGTTTACCCTTTTTCCACCGACCGAGCCGTCGCTCTTGAACCGCTTCTGTTCGGGATTCTCGAATCTTTGGTGCTTTTTATCGTCAGGGAACGACTGTAATCAAACGTGTCGTTTTTGGAGGGCGTTGCATGATGCATGATGCACGTAAACAGCAGCACCAAGACCTCAGATTACATGATTACCTGTTAACTTTCCAAAAACAAGCACAGACCAACTATGAATGAGACCGCTGCCGCTCTGACCTCTCCGTCGTTTAATGTGACACCGATGTTGTCACAGTCGCACTTAAAGTCAAGAAAAAAACGTCTATTCTTTGATTGTTTTATATTGTTATTTTTGTTCCAGCTGAGAACCGAATATTTACGTTCTGAACCAACTTATTTTTGGGCAAAATGCTCTGATCGTTCAAAATGAGGAAATCAGGAACCAGAACAAAACCGGTTACATGTTGGTGGAAAAGGGTATTCGTGTTGAATAAGAGTTTTCCTTTAAGACCATGACGGCGTTTTATACAAATGTGAACAGGAGTAACATACTCCGGCTTTTTTTGGGATCTCTGACACACTTTGACGAGACTCTGCAAGTTATAGTTCGAGTTAAGATGTTGCTTTGATGGAAATAACTGAACAATAGACAAGTAAATGACATAAAATCATGTCACATATTAAAGGTGCAACTTTGTCGAATGAAAGACAGCAAAAATAAAAGTAAAAAATATGATCTATTTCAAGGAAAGAAAATTTATTTTTAGGTTTGCAAAATCTTTCCTGCTTCCTCTGTGCATTATATCCTGAATTATCCAAACTTAGAAATATTGAATTTTTATTATTGTTCTTTTGGATCTTCAAGGACCGTCCTTAAAGTTACTGCAGACGGGCCTCCAAATTATTGTTTTTTTCCCCTTTAAAAAAATGTAAATATATCTTTAAAACCACCCAAATAATTAATTCAGCGTTTTAATTTTATTTAATCTTTATTTATACAGGTAATCTCATTGATACACGGGGTCTCATTCTCAAGAGAGGACTATTTTGGACAACATAAAATATAAATTAGTTACAGACAGATTTATCAATATAGTACGTACAGCATTTAAGTAAAAGTGCCAGATTAAAAACACTAAAAACAAGAACAAGTGTCCAAAAATGCTTTTCCAGTGCTGTTAAAGGGAGTTTAAAATTATTACTTTATACAGCATATTTTGCCTTTTGCAGCATCGTATCCTTATGAAAGTGTAGTTTTTGTTATTTCAAAAAACAAACAAAAACCCATGGTACACGTTTTTTTTGTCTTCACAATTATTGTTATTTAGTATTTAATTCAAAATTTAATTGGGTTTTTCAAATTATTGAAAAATAATTTCATTATGTACTGTTACTATAACTGAGGACACATTTTAAGTTGTTAGTGAAAATTAAATTGCTCCAAAAAACATTTCTGCATTATTTTTAAGTAATTTTAATGTTTAAATATGAACCATCTCTGTAGATTTTTGTGAAATAATCTGTTTCTGGCTTTAAACATGACTAATGATGTTTAAATTTCAACACGTGAGCTGATAAACAGTCTGTGAGTATGTCCTCTGACATGTTAATAAGTCGTACTGCTCTGTTCTGCCACACATGCAAAGGTTTATTATCAGTCATAAACGTGTTATAACACTGCGGAGCAAAAACTGAAATATGGAAGAATAAGAGAACTGTACAAAATATACCTCATATAACACATTTACAGTTAATATGCAAAGCTATTTCACAGTATATGTGTGGTGTGTGTGTGTGTGTGTGTGTGTGTGAGTGTGTGTGGTGTTTGGTGTGTGTGTGTGTGTGTGTGTGTGTGTGTGTGTGTGTGTGTGCGCTGAGTGCTCTTTGGCGCGTTTTTACCTTCACCTGATGCTCAGTATTTGTCAGGTGGGTCCATCACACTGTCTGACATCAGTTTGTGATTTTTTCATTCAATGCTTTAAAAAAATTGAGAAAATATTTACATTTAAATAATTAAGTAGAAAACATGTCACTTTATGTCACTCAGTAAAATAATTATCTGTATATTTTATGTTTTGTGTCTTGTAATCAGCGCTGCTATGTTCTTAAATGTGATGATTTATATTTTGGGTTAAAAATAAAGTGATTCATTTTTCTCTTTTTTTCAGATATCGATCAGGCTGTGACGTCTCCTCGGTGGGCGTGGTCTTTGGTGTTTGATCGACGGGAACAACAGGTGTTACAGGTCAAACGAACGTTTCCATATAGCTGAAATTTTAATGATTAAAATGCCAATAAACTTCTAACAATTATATTTTGTTTATTTTTATTTCAGTCTGAGCGGGACACGTTAGCTGGACTCAGCGGCTCATCTGTGGAGCTCAAACAGCAGCAGGTGAGTTTTTCTAAATTCATTATGAATTGAAAATTTTAATGTCTTTTTATTTACGTCACTTAATCTCCTGTAATTACATTTCAGGACCGACATCCGCACCTTTGTTTAATAACGGGACTGCTTGGTTTGGTGTTTATGGTGCATGTGATACAAGTCTCATTTCTCATGTGTTTGAATCACTTTTTTGAAAACTTTAACGTGTCGAAAATCACAGGTGTTTGTAATATTTTTAATGAATTTCTGTTTTATGTGGCATAAAGTAACAAAGTAGGCCTACCTTAACTCAAATACTGCACTTAAGTACAATTCACTGAGTATTTTGATTTCATGCTACTTATACTTCTACTCCGCATCATTATTAGGAAATTATTATAATGTATTTGATACCTTTAGTAGTTTTCCTACAAGTAGTTTTTGCAGATTAATATTACAAAATACAGATAACAATACTCACCAGCAACATTTATAGTATACTTGTTGGTAAAAATTAAAATGAAAAAAAAAAACAAAAAAAAAACCCAATAATGAGCATTTAATACATTACATTGTGATTGCTCTTTTGCAGCCAGCTACTACATTGAAATGAACTGTAAGTAATACTGTAGCTAATAATAATCTGACAACAATACAGTTAATTTTGGCTGCCTATAGTGAGTACTTTACTTTTTATACGTGTTCATACTCCACTTTTCTTTATATCTTTACCTTGTACTGCTGTTTTCCACTAGAGGACGCCAGGTTATAATGCATGTTATTACTCACAATAACAGGGATTTAACAATAATAATAATAATAATAATAACATTTGTATAGCACTTATCTAAACAAAGTTACAGTGCTTTACAAAGTGCATAAGAATATACAAAGAAATATACAAAGTATAGTAAATAAAACAATGTTAGGGGCTAAAATAAAAGTATAATTGATATAAAAAACACAAAATTTCCAAATTAAAATGTACAAATAAGTCATTAGAATAAAAAAGCTTTCCTGTAAAAATATTTTTTAAATGATGATTTATAAGCTGGCAGTGAGTTGGCATGTCTGATCTCCTCAGGCAGAGAATAAATAATAAATAATAATATAAATAAAATAATGTCAAAACTTTAAAAGTAACCTATATATATTTGGAAATATTAATGTTTTCATTGGTTGTTTTGAGTTGTTCCAGATTTAATTTGGTAATTTATGGATATATCAACATAATTTATTTATTTAACCTTTATTCGTTAAAGGGTAGATGCACAGTTAATTAATTTAGTTTAGAAAAGAACTGAGTAAAACATTATTTAAGAATAAATCCCTGTAGTTTATTTGATTTGTGGAAATTATGTTCGACTCTGCTGTCTGAAATGTTTTTTTGTTTTTTTTAAGGTACTTAATAAGAATATTTTATATTACTTCTTTATGTCATCCTATAATATGATTTTTTTTTTTTTTTTACATACGATACTATGAGCTTTTTTTTTCTTTTACATTTTTTGACATACTATACTGACACTTTTTTGGACATTTTAAGACATTGTCTACTTGTTAACATTTTCATGTCATGCTATATAATGGTATTTGTTAAAAACATTTTTCAACAAATGTATGTGTCATTTTTTTTTTTACATACTTTACAAGGAAGTATTTCTGACATGCTATACTATGACTTCTTTGTTGGACATTATTCGACACACTATTCTATGACTTTTTTTCCCCTTTTTTTGCGATATTATACTATGATTTTTTGTTTAAGATTCTTTTTTTTTAGTTTTTTTTTTGGCTTTTATTGCCTTTAACCGATAGGACAGTGTGAGTGTGAAAGAGGTAGAAGGAGAGGGGGAGACATGCAGCAAAGGGCCGAGGCCGGACTCGAACCTGCGGCCGCTGCGGCGAGGACACGGCCTCTGCACATGGGGCGCCGCTCTGTCCACTGAGCCACCAGGCGCCCCTACTATGACATTTTTTGATGCGGTTAAATAAAGGTTGAATAAATGAATGGAATGCTGTACTATGCTTATTTTTGGGACATTTTTTGTCTTACTATACTAGGACATTTTTTGAAAACACCATACTATGACTGTTTTTTTGGACATTTCTTTACTCTAAATTTGTTTTTTACAGTTTACAACATAACTTTTACAACTTTTTCAACATAGTTTCTCAAAAAATGTATGACTGATTTCAGTATACTATACTATGACATATTTTTAAAAATGTTTCAACATATTGTACTGTGACATCTTTTAACATTTTTTCATACTGCGACTTTTGGTTTTACATTTTTTGACAAAATCTGCTATTTTTCAACATACTCTCCTATGAGTTATTTTTTAGACATTTTTTGACATACTATGCTATAATTTTATTTATTTAATTTTTTGACATACTATGATAGAATTTATTTTATTTTATTTTATTTTATTTTTTACATTTTTTTGACATACTTTAATGTACTACTTGAACTATAAAAAGCAAAACAGTAAAAAATCATAGCATAGCACATTAAAAAAATGTCCAAAAACAGTTAATGACATAATATACAATGACTATTTGGGCAATTTTAGACACACTATATTATGATATATGGTACTGTGACTTTTTTGATATACTATATTGTGACTAAAAAAAGAGAAATTTTATTTTATTTCTTTTTTGGAATACTGAAGTATAACCTTTTTTTTTTTTTTTACAACATTTTTTTACATTTTTTTATGACTTTGAAAATGTCAAAAAAAGTCATAGTATAGTGATACTATGACTTTTTTTTTAAAAACATTATTCAGCATACTGCTCTATGAACTCTTTGACGTTTTCCTGCACACTCCTATGAGTTATTTTTTGCCATGCTATGCTATGAAATATTTTGACATACTATATTATGACTGTTTTTTGGAACATTTTTTGATATACAATACTTTGACTGTTTTGGACATTTTATTTTAGATACTACGCTAACACATTTTTTTTGACTTTTCTTTCTTTTTTTTTTTTTTTTTTTTTTTTTTTTTACATGTTTTGACATACTACACCATGACATTCGCCTGTGTTGCTTTTTTTTTTTTTTTTTTTTTCTTTTCTTACCGCTGTGTGCTGGATGTGTGTATATGGTCTGGTGGACTGCAAAACTGAATTGCCCTTTGGGATAAATAAAGTTGTCTGAATCTGAATCTGAATCTGAATTTTTTGACATACCACACTTTGGCTGTTTTTAGGACATTTGTAAACAAACTGTGCTATGATATATATTTACTGTTTACAACATATTATTATATGACTTTTTTTGGGCATACTATACAATGACTTTTTACACAGTTTTTTGACATATGATTTTTCGAGCCAGCCCATTTTACATTTTTTGACATACTGTGAGTTTCATATCATACTTTTTTTTAGGTTTTTGGCATTTCGTACTCTGCCTGTTTTTGACATGATACTATGCCCTTTTGTGACATACTATACGATGACTTTTTGATGCAGTTTTTTTTTATAACCTGCTATATTGTGACTTTTTCGTGTCGTTTTATGACACATTATACCATCGAGCTCCTCACACTCCTGACAGTTAATTTGACTCAAGACACAAGAGATCTGATGTGGCAAGCTTGTAAATTTTATTTTTTAATGTGTAAATGTTTGTTACTGATTGTATTTTCTCATCCTTTTTGTTAATGAAGAAAAACAGAAAAAAGCATTCACAAAGTAAGAAAACATTTATAGATACATACGCACATACAATATATTGATGCGATAAAACACAGTATCACATGAAGATGACCCGGAGGGAGCGATAAACCTCTGGCCACAGAAATCTACAGACAAATTTACTGTCAGAGATGTCAGGAAGTTTTTTTTTTCCCTCATTCTTTAACTGCAGATCACACGATAGCAAAATACTACTTCTCCTTTAAATTTTAAAGATTCAAAGATGCTCTTAACTCAGTAATCTCCTCACAGACTTGTAAAATATATTTTATCATCTCTGCTTTGGTTTTTGACCAAAAAAACTGATCGTTTCTTTAACATTTCCAGGTGGAGCGGAGACTGTGAGACATCTTTGACAGAAACTTCCGCTGTGATTTCCACGTGTGTGAGACAACCATGCATGTCCGATGGGTAAGTGTGAGATGAAACATACTGTACACTGACAGAGACAGAATACATTTACAGTTTACAACGTGAATTTTACCACTCTGCTGCAGGCACAATGTAAAAGTCCATTTCAAAGTTGTGGCGCCAAAACAAATCAAGTGTTCACCCTGTTAGACTCAAAAAAAAAAAAAAAGATTTAAAGAAAAGCCCTTCAGAGATTGACAATGGACTGTTTCCACTTTTTTAATGATGATAAAAACTGGAATGTTTTCAGATACGACGCATCTGCCATTGCCTCCTTATTCCCTGTTCACCTTCAAATTTTATCCTTTTTTTGGTTTTTCAGCAGCGCCAACATGAACATTATGCTGACAACAGTGGTAAAAACACACTGTGTAAGCAGAGTGTGTGACAATGTGTGTTAGGCTGAAAGCAACTGGACTTTAAAAAAGAATTGTACCTCAAATATTCACACACAGTCGATCCCACACATCATTTCCCAAAACCCGACTGCGACGCCTCCACGCAAACCTTTATTATTGCTGCTTCTTCATGGCACAAATAATATAAACAATACATCATGTTATTCATACTATTATGTTCTCTTTTGCCATGCAAGCTCACTACAGTACTGCTTCTATATTAGCTTATATTACACAGAGCGACAAAAATAACTGAGGAAACGGAGCAGGTTCAGGTTTGATTAGCCACGCACAGTGCCAGACTAACTTCTACAGCTGGATTTACAGTTTGTGAGTAGATACAAAAGGATTATTATTATTGTCATTATCACGAAAAATAATGGTTATGATAGCAATAGCAATATTTATAATAATAAAAAAACACATTCTCAGGGCATCACAAATATAATGAACCAAAGGGGGCCAAACGTAATGTTTGAAATAATTTAAACATTTCTGACATTCATTCCTTCGGGTGTTTTGTTTATGTACAGTATATATTTATATTTGTATAGAAGTAGTGCTTCATTTTTAGAAATAACAAATGAAAAAACACAAAAGGGCTGCATTCTGTGAATGCTGTGCAAATAACATCTTTTTACAACAACCCTACAAACTTAACCGTCCCTACAAACGCACTGCACCCTCCCGCGTATTCTTCACAAGCACTCAAAAAACACGGACTCATTCAAAACTCTGATTTCAAACCGTCACATCTGCCGTCCGATTACAGACAAAACACTGCAGTCCACTTTGATTCTGGCAGGCGAATGTACGCCACAGAAAAGCACTACTTTGTCTTTTTTTGGCCTGAAACATCTTACAAGCAACGAGCCGAAGAGGTTCTGATAACAGAACTGCACCTGCCGAACAGCCCGTTCACAAACTCGCCAGCTAAAGCCAAAGTTCAGCCATAGTTGGAAAATTCTTCGTCCTGCATTTCAAATCCCACTGTGACCTCTCGACTCCTGTCTGACACAAGACGACATGGCCTCTGCAAGAAGAGAAATGAAGAGGACAAACTTTTGCCCCCTCACCTGCCCTCATTTTACCTGCCAGCAGGAAATGAAACTCCACTGGGACTGCAGACTCAACCCAAGAAAACGCAGATTTAAACTCCTCCCCTCCCTCGGACCGTCGGCACTGACTCACCAGTCGGGAAAAAACATCAGTTAACTACGTACAGAGCTTTTTCTCTGTTTAAAATCAGTGCGGGCAGTGTTGGCACCTCATCGATACGATACAGCGAACCCGGACCACCAGAGCTCAATCGGTTCTTCAGTCTCATCAGCTGCACAGCAACTTCCGACTGATATCCAGAAAACTCTATCAAACCGCGCTGATACTGAACTCCCTCAGACTGCCACTTCCTGTCGCTAACATGCTTTTGGTTTCAAAGAAACTGCAACAGCGTGGACCAGATACTGGCTCCTCTCCTTCGCATTTATCACCCATAATCCCTCAGGACACCATGCAGCAAACTGAAGTGAAGAGACACGTGAAAAAAAAAAAAAACACGAGGAAAACAGTCACTAAAAATTGTGCAGAATTTTCCAAATAATTTCTGCAGCAATCTCCGAATCTGAGAACGACTGTTTCCTATGAGCTGCCGTTCAGTTCTCACAGGAAACAAAGTTCAGAGTTATTTCAAAGGAGAAACACCACTGTATACCAACCGTGTGGACATCTCACTGACAAATGTTGCCAAAATGGAGAAAACGCTAAAATACAGAAATGACTGAAAAGAAAAGTCTTTCACAAAGCTCCGAGATCACACTGGGAGTTAATACAGTTATTTTTTTCCTCGGAGTACGACACATATTCTTTTCATTCAAGAAAAACGTGAACAGCAGTGTCTCACAAACATGTATGTTTACACTTTTTTTTTTTAACAATACACGCACAAACTTGTTTTTAAACTTGTGAACGGATTTAAAATCAGTCAGAATGTGTGAAGCATCCAGGATGTTTGATGGAGTTTTACAGACAGAATAAAACCTCCTCGCGCCAAGGAGGCCGCTTTAAGAAACCGTGACTCCCCCGAAAAGAGGCGACAGAGGGACTTTTCACACAGTGCGACGTCCCAAAGAAAGAAACAAGTCTCGGGTGAAGAGCGTCTAAAATGCCAGTCTTCGAGCTGTCCGATAAGATTCCTCAGCATGAAAGAAAAAAACACAAAGATCGACAATAAGAAAAGTTCTGAAATTAAAAAGTCAGAATGTTTTTTTTTCCTCTCAGAAGACGAGGAAACGAAAAGACGAGTGCAAAGTCTTGAGTCACGTTGGTGATGATGATGTTTCCTTTTTCTCCATGTTTCTATTCTGCAGCTTAACGATGAAATGCAGTCGAGACGAGGCAGCGGAGGATCAGCTGCGGCTGACGTGAGTGATTTTAAATTTAACTGGTGGTGCTGCATTCATGTCATGGAAAAACAGTTGTAAAAACGCACATCTTACATCCTCAAAGTGGTTAATTAAACTCCAAGGCTGAGAGTTTTGGCAAAAGATCACTAATATGGCATTATTACCAACAAAAAATGTCATATAATCTTAAATCTATCAAACAAATGTAATGATTTTGTCATCAAAATGCTTAAAATTGCTAGATTTTTCAATGCATATATTATTCACTCATGGGGTTTTTTTCAGCAAAAAACTTTAAGACCACACTGTCAGGATGTAAAAGCAGCTAAAAATGATTGAGCCTATTTGTCTTTACTTTTGTTCCACAAAGATTTGGCTGATTTAAATATTAAAAACGTCTTGAGATGTAGTTTTTCTACACAGTGAGAAAACTCGAACAACAGTCTTTCCACAGAAGTTTAATCACAACATTTTGTCCTGTAACTCTGAACCAGCAAGTCACTTTTTTTTTTTCATGACATGAATGCAACACGCCATCTGGAGGTCGTGAAGTCTGACGGAGAGTCTCTACTTCCAGGGAAGCCATGTGACGTGGTTACTGCGCTCCCTCCCGGGCGGGATGGCGGCCTGGGCGGGTCCTCGCAGCAGTGATGACAGCCGATGTGTGCGGTGGCAGCTGGTGTTTGTGGAGGGCGGGTCGTCTAGATGGATTTGGAGGAGTCCTGTTTGCTGATGAGAACCTCCAGCAAGCGGAGTTTGGCCTTGATCCTCTTGTACTCCCTGTACTCCTCCAGCATCGGCACGCGGTCCTCCTTCTGAACGTTTCTACGGCGGAGAGAGGAGACACAGTGAGTCCTCTAAATGACACAATCTTACTTTCAGACCTCAGACTGACCCTCTAATGGTCTCTGCGGGGCTGTTTCAGCGACCTTTATAATCAAAAGAGCCATTTTTGACCAAAAATCATTTTTAAAAACCTGTCTGGGGCCGCAAAACATATTTGAGCCTTATAGTTAATGTAACAGTTTTTAGCCTATTAAGTCTAAATAAGACTATCAACATTATTTGTCTAAATAAGTATTTAAAAATATGTTTTACATTTTGGCAATTCACTTTCTAGAGTTGGCAGTTAAAGCAAATAAATCTTTTACAAACTGTGAAATTCTCTATTTTCATCTGAGAATTTTGGGTTTGTAATGCATAACTAGTCCAGCAAGCAAAACTCAAAAAAAAAAAAAAAAAAAAATAGAAGAAAAGGTGCCAGACACAAATTTTAGTTAAGTTTAATTTAATTATTCAGTGGTTTTTCTAAAAGTGGAAAATGTAAGCATTTATTTAGACCTAGAACAGAAAATAAATTAATTAAAATGTGGAAAAAGAAATGTATTTCCATGATTTCTTTTTTGTGTATGTGAAAGCCACTGGAGGCCACTAGAGGCCACTAAAGAGTACATCCTCAAATCTTTGAAACATCCTAAAATATTAGAAACATGCTAAAATCTTTGAAATGTCCTAAAATACTAGAAACATCCTAAAATTCGAGAAACATCCTAAAATCTTTTAAATGTTCTAAAATCCTGGAAAAATGCTAAAATCTCAGAAATGTCCTAAAATACTAGAAACATCCTAAAATCTTTTAAATGTGCTAAAATTTGAGAAACATCCTAAAATACTAGAAATATCCTAAAATCTGAGAAATGTCCTAAAATCCTAGAAAAAAAACCTAAAATCTTTGAAATGCTTGAAATTCGAGAAACATCCTAAAATCTTAAAATGTCCTAAAATCCTGGAAACATCCTAAAATCTTAGAAACATGCTAAAATCTTTGAAATGTCCTAAAATTTGAGAAACATCCTAAAATCTAGATAAAGTCCTTTAAAAGCCTAAAGTCTGAGAAACTTCCTAAAATCCTAAACATCTAAAATCCTTCTGTTTGTATGCGAGTGCCTTCGACCTACCTTCCATTATGCTGATAGAAGTCTTCCTCAAACTCTCGGATGGTCTTCCTCAGCTTCTTCTTCTCTGCTCTGGCCTTCCACAGCTGTTCCAGCAGCTCTGGCCTGAAGGTTACGAACACGAGAGCATCGTTACAGAAGCTGCAGTGATACCGAAACTACAGTTTAACTCACATACGAGTGACAATGTAATATACACCGACTGAAGACCTTTAGTACAAAAATACTTAAAATGTGTTGTTTTTTCAACAGAAATCATTTGGATCTCGACATAAAATAAGAGTCAAGAGAGAAAAGGAGGACAGGAAGTGAGGTCGCTGTGGGACATGAAGGAGCACATCCAGGTAAGACACCTGGATGTACCAACTTAAGGTGCTGACGGGACTTACTGTACTGTGACATTTTTGTATTTTGACCACATACTATACTATGGCGTTTTTGTCACATTTTGGGGTCATTTTTGACCACAGACTATGCTATGACGTTTTGCAGTCATTTTGGGTAATTTTTGATGACATACTATACTGTGACTTTTTGGGGTCGTTTTTGACCACATACTATTATGCTGTCATTTTGGGTCATTTTTGAGGACATACTTTGCTATGACATTTTGGGGTCATTTTTGACCAGATACTACACTTTGATGTTTTGGGGTCATTTTTGACCACATACTATATACCAAGACATTTTTCTCACATTTTTGGTCATTTTTTCAGACTTTATTAGATAGGAAAGCTGGAGAGAGGACAGAAAACAGGGGTGAGAAAGTGGGGATGACATGAAGCGAAGGGCCAACAGTCGGATTCAAACCCGGGGCCGCTGCAGCAAAGACACGTAGTCTCCGTATATGGGGCGCATGCTCTATCACTGAACTACCCAGCGCACCGAATTTTTGATCACATACTATACATCAATGTTTATTGTCACATTTTGGGTGATTTTTGACAACATACTATTACTTTTTTGTCACATTTTGGGTCATTTTGACCACATACTATAGTATTACGTTTATGGGTAATTTTTGACAACATTCTACAATATGGTGTTTTAGGTTCGTTTTTGATCACAAACTCTAAAATGATTTTTTTGTCACATTTGGGTCACTTTTGACAACATGCTATACTAAAATGTTTTTCTCACATTTTGGGTCATTTTTGTATGTGTACTATGACGTGTCTCCATAAGCTGGAATACATCGTTTTCAGGCATTTTTTAACATACTATACTATGGCGTTTACGACCATTCTTTTGACATTGTATACAATGACGTGTCTCTGCAAACTATAATGTCGTTTTTGGCCATTTTTACATACTAAATTATCAACTTTAATATTAAAATTATTATTATTAACACCAGGAAATAGCATTCTAAAAAAAACAACCGAAAATGCCATACTGTAGTATGGCGAAGAATATGAAAATATGTCCTAACAACAGCTGAAAACCACATAAAACCAAAGAAAAAGGCATA